>NW_013669822.1:24847-34503 GCF_000517525.1 Limulus polyphemus
GCAGTTTTGAAGAATTTAAATTATTTAAACATTCCAAAAGTGGAATGTTATTTTTAATAATCCAAAAATAATTGTTCTAGTTATTTGAAGACTGTTTTTAACAAGACATCTAGAATATTATTAGGTACTATGAAAGCAGATTTAATAACTGTCTTTAAACAATAATAATAAATCTGCATTTCACAGGATTTTTATTCAATTTTGGAATTGCATATAAAAATAGTAAATTCGTACATAAATAATCTGTATGGATATTAAATTTTTATAGCCTTCTTTAAATTAGTAATAATAATCTTTTTATTTAAAGTACTTTTAGTAGAAGTACTTGTGGTATTAATTTCATTAAATGAAATTTGTGGGTATAGTTTTTTACACACAAAACCAAAATTACAACCAGCTTTATCAGTCGGGGTAATAACAAATTGTTCTTGGATTAATTTTATTTTTAAAGAGATTAAAAGAAATATCTAATTCATATCGAGATAAGTTTAAGGTTCTTAATCTATTCTTTACGGAATTAATAAAATGTAATTTCTATTCAAAAAAGAAACATGGAAGATAAGAGGATTGTTTACTTATTTTAAAAATACAATTGTCAATATTTTTATCCAAGTCTTTACAGATTTTACATTTTTTGTGCGTTTTAAAATTCTATATTTAGCACTTTTCTTTAATATTGATTATCATTCTTTATCTTTGAGAACTTATAAATTTCCTGTATCTATATGATTATGAAAGACATCTTTAAAAACACTATTATTACAGTCACAAGGTAAGTTGTCAACTTCTATTTGATTAAATTCTTCAATGAAATTTTTATAGTTAAAGAGAAGAGGTCCTATAGGTTTATTATATTTAAAACTGACTATATGTTTTTATGGAAAAAATATCTTCTTGAATACTTTTATGGATCAGAGAAGGAAAATATAAATCATCATAAACTTTATGTTTAACATCAAGTACCATATAAGATTTCTCTTTTTTCTTTATTGAAGGGAGTATAGGTATACGATTCCATTTTAGCCTATATTTAATTAGATCAATAATTTAATTAGATTTTGGAATTCCATGGTTGCCGGATAGGTTAAGCAGCTGGAACTTTTGCAAGTAAACTTTTTATATATTGATGTAGCATAATTTAACTAACTGATTAATAGCTAGCTAGGCTATTTATCAGTATACGAGGGTAACAGAATATCCCTAAAATAGGAAAAAAGAGAAAACGGGCGATGAAATCGACACCTCAACATAATTTTCCTTTAAGTAAATAAATAGCTTACAAACTGTTGATTACATTAATTGTTAATAAGCGATTAAATCAGCACTATAAAACAATAATGAATTAAATATCGCACTATCGTTATCGGTCCAGGTTGTCAACTTATTGTCATAACGGATAATGTCTGTTAACAAACTAGACCGAGAGAATTATTATAATACTTCCTTGGAATAATTACTACTATTATTTCATATGACATGTAATTATAACATCATTTTATCGTTTCATATATTAATCTCTTAAGAGATTATCCCATTTATTAATACCATTATATTTTAGTAAATTATTACTTGGATACCAGTTTTCTCCGCTTATGTAATATAGTGAAAAGAACAACATTTGTTTTCACTACGGTTACACAGAGATCACCAGTCAGTGGCTTAGCGGTAAGTCACACTGTTAAACAACGGGTTTCGATACTCGGGGTGGGCACAAAACAGATAGTCTATTCAGTAGTTTTGTTCCTGCAAACAAACAAACAAATACACAGATACATTTACAAACAGCTACCAGAAATTGACGACGAAAGATGGTTTATCAAACGAGACATGGGTTGGTCTTGAGCTCTGGATCTTGAATCCGGCGCGTCTGGTTCTAATCCATGTGATATCATATAATATATCTCCCTACCACATTAAGCTGTGGTGATGCTTGAGAATAATAACAGTCAATACTTTAGAGTGGAGGGTGGCTAGTAGAGTACTGTTGCTAGCTGACTTCCCTTTAATCACTATTTTAAAATGAGAGATGGCGATAAAAGAGCCTTAGTATCTTTGCCATAAATACATAATCCAAGTACAGTTTATCAAGCCATCAATACAAACTGAAATACAGTTCATTAAACCTAAATATCTAAAAACTTAGAACTTGAAAAGATTGTCGCAGTTCCTATTGTGACACTTTATTAATATCTCCAAATATTAAGTAAATAGGCTGTCTTAGTTACTTGTATCTACTTCCATAGATCAGAAAATAAAATCCATATAAATGTTATACTAATTATATTCAATAATATCTCTGTTCAGACAAGTCTGTGAGGCCAGGTGTATTGTTAAACTATTTAAACACAACTTGCTTTAATTCTTCACAGTCTTTACTTTTTAAATGTGAATATTGTATTTTTTCAATCAGTATCTTTTTCAGTCTCAAAGTCATCCCTAACAGATGGAACATTAATTCAAGAACATTTGTGAACAAGTTAAGGGTTAATTCGTTTTGCTGAATGAAGTTTAATCTTATAAGACAAGATACAGCCAAATCTTTGAAGACAATAAGACATTGGTTCACAATACTATACGTTACTAATAGTTTTGCTTTAAAATATCCTAATGATTACCCTTACTCCAGGTTTTTAGTTGAAGTGTTGGACCATTTCTCGTGATTTATTTCCATATAGTACTCAATAATACGACCTACTACTTTCACACCATTAACTTTCAGATCCGTTTTAGGTGTTGTTAAATAGAATTTAATGGAGGGTTTTACTTTCACGGACTTAAAACATCCTTCTTTGATCCCTGCTCTCGTTTCCCGACCGCTGTCTTTCGTTTCTTTCATTTTTTTGGGATAGTGGATAGATAACTGCCCTATTGGATTACAAGTATATCATCGCACAGGTCTATTACCGTGCTCATTTTTAATCACTTTTCCATTAAAACCATTTTGTTTGTTATTCCGTCGATGCTCGTATTATTTAGAAAATGTAAGTACACCAACTATATATATATAACAAAGTGGCATTCCAACTATTTTCGCAAAGAAACGTACAATTGTGATATTATAAACTTCACAATTTTTCTTTTTGTAGCTTCAGGGTTCCAGAACTTATAAATTTTCACAATTTTCCAAATAAGTGTTTCAACTGACTCTCCTGTATTAGCGTGGTAATTCCTACTAAAAAGTTCCTTAGCCAATTCGATATTATCTAACACTGCCGAGTACACATTAGTCAATGTTTATTTAAATTCTCCTCAGTGTTCGAAAGCCATTTCTGATCCGAAAGTCTTCCACCATTCTAGTGGCCCTCCCCTCAAACAAGAAGCTGATGTTTCCACCCATTTATTCTCAGGTATTTGATACGTATCAAAATGTCTTTCTAAGCTTTTAAGAAACTCCAAGACATTAAAATTCGACCTACTTCTCAACAGGCAAAGGTGGTTGACTGCAGTTACGTAAATCTAAGGATTTTCCGGGTAGAATGGACTCTGGACGTTTGTGGTTGTGGGAAGAGAGACTTGGGTTCTTTAACTAGTTGATCACTCACTATGCGCGTTAGCATTTCCAACTGTTCTGTCAATACTGACACAGACCCTTCAAGCTTGCCACATCAGACTTACTAGCTTCCATAGTAACACAGTTATTTTAAAACACTAGCTAACTTATATTTAACTGAACTTAAATTATTGCTGAATTAATCACTCGATACCAAATTTAAAAAAATATATAAAGTTATAATTCAACCTTTATGAAAAGGTCATTGTTTGGGCGCCAATGTAACGGTCTAAAATTCCACAACAACAAACTATTTATTCAACAATAACACACTTGATAAACAAGTGCCTGCCAGGACTTCACACCAATATTAATAAACAAAATAACATAAATATTGATAACATGAATGATATTTTAAATAATGGAATCAGGAAAAGGGACCAGAAAGAAAACAAAAACATAATTCCAAAAAATCAACAACAAATACAATATTCCAAATATACCGTTCAATAACAACATTTTATGAGAAGTAGCAGTAGCACATTCTCTCTCTGCAACTATGCAACTAAAAACTTATCGATAAACTAAACCATAGAAGGAAATAATCAATGATCAATAAATACAACCATAATCATAAATAAAAAATAAAATTTTCTGTTTCACACCCTTATGGAACATTTTGTTCTCAAGATAGCACAAACACGTTGTACTTGGAGAAAAAAAACTATCATCAACGTTGTACTTATATTCATTAACCAAAATTAATAATCAAATTTCTATTGTATTAGTCAAATTTTCACAGAAAATAACTACTGTACTTACAAATGTTTCGAGGTATTCATTTCCATGACTTATGAAATTATATTCATTACTCCTGAAGTCATTAACAGAAACTCAGTTGAGGTTCAAACCATTTTCAAAATAAAATAGTTGAGTAGTGCCTGTGATCCATCAAAACAAAATAGTTGAGTAGTGCCTGTGATCCATCAAAACAAGTATTTCAGTCCTGCTTTGTGAACCATTAAAATAAGGTACTTGAGTAGTGCCTGTGAACTGTCAAAATAAGGTTCTTGAGTAGTACCCGTGACCCATCAAAACAAGATAATTGAGTAGTGCGTGTGAACCATCAAAATAGCATACTTGAGTAGTGCCCGTGACCCATCAACACAAGGTACTCCAGTAGTGTGTGTTACTCAAATCTTTCAGTTTTCTTGTGCTCAGATAGCGCTTGTGTCTGAAATCCTAAAACTTTTGACTTGAAATACGTAAAAGAAACTTATTAAGGTGTACAACTATTGCACGTAAAAGCGCACAAACTATACTGATCTCTCTATCTAAGATGCAATTAAAGCTGATGTGATTAGAAACGTTCATTACAGTACATGCTTATGACAATCTACATAGAGATTTATGGTATTCAAAACAATTATTTAATAATCTGACCTACTACAGTTTTGTTCTTATATCATATTATTTATTAACTTTAATATTGATTTATAGCTTTAATTAACTCGTGGAGAAAAAAATAGATTATTTATAGGTTTTAGAAATTATAAAACATGATATAAGCTTCTTACTTTAGTTGGATTTTTTGCAAACCTTCACGAGGACTATCTGTGCTAGGATCCATAATTTTGAAGTGATAAACTATAGAGAAAAGGCAGGTATTCGACACCACTCTCCGTCAACTCTTAGGTACTCTTATGAGACTAAATAGTGAGATCTGACCGTCACTCTTTCAACCCACCTACAGTCACATTTAGGTTTTATTGGTAATGAGGCACGAACTACAGAACCTCAGCTCCACGGTCCTTCACACTAATCAAAGGGCCGCGCTCAGCCCATGGTATAGGCTACAATTTGATTGGGTTGTTGACGTTCTGAACATATTGCAGGCATTTCTCCAACACATAATTTATTGCCAATTTTTTCGTGGATAAAGAAACATTAATAATATTAATATTCACCCTAAAGTGTCTTTAATAAACTATATTATATATTTTATTCATACGTCTGTTTTAACTAACTATTTATGAATTAACTTTCATAAATATATTTAATGGGCCATATTAGCATCAAAATTCAATCACAAGCACGAATGTAGTTAGCTAAATTAATAATTATAAAAATGTTTTTTACGCGAATACACCTTTGTTTATTTCTAGATATATCACCGAATGATTATAAAGGATAAAATAGGAAATAATAAAGTATATGAAACTGCCTTGGTGATTATTTAAATTAAACCGCCTTGTTGTCTTGTGTTAAATTATTCGACGGTCTCGTCCATGATGTTTACAGATCCTTGTTACAGCATATATTAGCATTTAATTTATTTCATCCCATTTCAAAGCTTGTGATGCTAACTGTCAAACGTCGAGTTAAATATATAATGTTGTATCATTAGGGATAAAACAAAATCATTTGAATTTTTTTACCCATTGTAGTGATGTACATTGTAATCTTGAGCTTTCAATTTAACTTCACTGCAAATCCTTGTAGTGACGAAGATAAATAAAATCAAATATATATATATTTAAAGTATACGCAGCTTTCATCAGAAAGTCATAATTGTTTGATATATTTTATTCGATAGATAAGGGTTTTGAGAGATGACCAAGATGTTCTAAAGAAGAAACTAAATAAATCCAGAACAAACCATTATATTACCATGACTTATTTTATACAAACTTTGGTTAATCTATATAGGCGGTGTTTTGTATAGTTCCTAATTTTTGTTTTAGCCTTAGCATTGCCATATCCAAGCACTTCTCAAGTTTTGAGGAATAAAACTACGATCTATAATTGCTAGAAAATAGATAAAAAACTGACATATTGCGCGATATTGTCGTCCTTATATAGTATTATCCATAACAAACATTACATTTTCAAGGCAATAAGAATATTAGTAAAATACTTTACACATTTTAAAATGACGAAGAAATGTGAATTTTTACAAAGCACGTATATACTGATTGATCACTTTATTATGACTCTACCTATTATCGTATTGCACCCGATTTCGTTGCGATAATAATTAGACTGAGCATGGAATGGACGCAACAAAAATGCTGGAAATTATCTTGTTCGAATATAACTCTTTCGTCGTAGAATATGGTCCATAAATATCAGTAGATAAATCCAGCAGCGAACTTGATATCCAAGTTTTTACCGAATATGTTTAATCGGATCAAAACCTAGGTGATTATCCTGAACTGGAAAATGACTGGAATCAATGTCCTGCTCTTCGAAACAATTTCGGACAATAAAAGTGTGGTGGATTGCTCCATTATCGTCTTGGAAGATCATTTGTTCATTAAAACGAAAATGCGTCATTGTGGGATAGAGTTAATTGTTAATTGTTTTTGAATTTCGCGCAAATCTACACGAGGGCTATCTGCGCTAGCCGTCCCTAATTTAGCAGTGTAAGACTAGAGGGAAGGCAGCTAGTCGTCACCACCCACCGCCAACTCTTGGGCTACTCTTTTTACCAACGAATAGTGGGATTGACCATCACATTATAACGTCCACACAGCTGAAAGGGTGAGCACGTTTGGTGGGACTGGGATTCGAACCCGCGACCCTCTGATTGCGAGTCGAGCGCCCCAACCACCTGGCCATGCCGGGCCATGGGATAGAGATGATCGACAATAACGTTTCATGAGGATAAACATTAAATGTTGTTCACCATGCTAAAGGAATCAAAGGACCAAATCCCTGCCATAAGAAAGACTATTTTAAGTAACTTCCAATGCCAGAACAACACAACTTTAGTTTAGTGTATTACGTGGTGGTTTTATCCATATTTTTGCTTTATCTTCAGTAAACAAATGGGTAAAACACATCACGCATTTTAGTAATTTATTCTCCATATTTGGAGTTATAATCCCACTAAACCTATACTTTCCTGTTCGTATATAAAGTAAGTGGTTTTTAGACTGTTTGTCAGTTACCATTCAAGCTTTTCGTTATGTTTTCCGAATGATATGGCTTGAGATAGTCAAATCTTGATCACCGTTGAAGGAATCAATCAAATGGTATACAGTTTGACATCTGCTGCACTTTAAAAACTTCTTCAACCATCTTTTCGTATTCTTGCAGTAGCAACAACATATATTTTCGGCTGACACTTATCATAAGCTGAAATGACAGATGTTTCTGAACAATAGGTAAAAAAAGCTGTCTTTAATAGCGACGCTTCCACTAGTCGACGAACTACGATGATGCTCTAGAGATCTATTTTTATTCACGATCATCTTGTAGAAACATGATAGAACTACATATTTGCACTTATAGAGAGAGCTCAGCCAACCGACATATCACATGATCAAGTTATTTCGCTCAAGAAAATACATGAAATGTTTTTAAAGTTGGTGAGTATTCTAATAAAGTTGCCAGACGGTTAAACAGAAAAGGAAAAAACACACACACAAAAGTATCTTACTCAAGTAACATTCTTCTGCAATACAGCGCCTATATATATATATACTAAGAATGTCTTGATATTTTTTAGTGGGTTTGGCTTATAAGTTAGTTTAAAGGAACCAGAAAACGGTTGCAATTACGCCCGGATTTATCTGATTGGTCTAACAGCACTTTAATTCTTCATTTGGCGTAATAACATAACAAGAAACGTTCGAGAAATAGAATTAGTAATAAAATAATTTTCGTATTTTTCAAAATTTCACGTTATTTAATGTGAATTTGCTTCCTCATCGAAGAAGAGATTACTTGTAAACAATACACAATAGAAGATTTTACACTAACTAGATCTCCATTTACTGTATATTCCTCGCTGAATTACACGTCTTATGATTGGTCTTTTCTTTGTCTTCATTTTGGAATCCTCATGATCCTTAAAGTGTTGCCAGCTTTAATAACTTACAACAAAACACTGAAAATAACAGAATAACACAAATACTTTAATTCGAAAGTACATAAAGAAAAAGAGTAATCTCAGTAAAATAGTAATTTAGTTTCACATAAAACGTAAATCTTGTTATTTGCGACAATTGTAACAATGAACTGTGATAATTATGCCTAACGACGGCAGCAAACATTATTTCTAATGAAAATAGTTTCTCACGTAACATTTGAACGAATTCGATGAATATTTATGAGCTTCGTTTTGTTTTCCTTTTCCTGGTCAAACTCACGTGATAGGTAGCGTTAATTACGTTTCCGATTATTTTATAGTGTTGAGATGTGGCTAACGTTTGTCTACATTGGTAGGTAGATTTATAACGCAGGCTGGTTCAATAGCTTGTAAAAACGAACAAGGTAAAAACTATTTAAATCACCGTAAACATAGCTATCTTCTAAATAATTTGCACTACCAATAAGCTGTAAACATTTTCCAGACTTAAAAACTGTAAACAATTTCAAATGACTTCTAAACACTTGTACTGCCAGTAATCTGTTCACAGATACTCGATTATAAACCGTAACTAAAAATGAGCTTTAAGAAGTGTTCACTGCAGATATAAAATAACAGTTAACTGTAAACTGTTTCTAATACCTTAAAGCCGGTAAGCAATTCAAACTCAAGTTGATTGTAAACAATATCAGCTACTAATATAGTAAGCTGTAACAAGTCTCAGTTTTCATTTATTTAGAAAATTCCTATCACGAGACGATGTGCTACTCTTAAATATTGATGCAGTTATAAACAGTTTTACCTATCAGCCAACTGTAAACAGTTTCAAACGGATAGATAGCTAGGGAAAATTCCAACTGTCAGTTAACTCTAACATTTCTTTATCAATTGTAACTAGCGTATAGCCCGTTTAAAACGGCTACTGGTGGGAGAGCTACAATCTGGGGTTTGATTCTTCTCTCTGGACACAGCAGATAGCTCGAAGTGGCTTTGCTATGAAAACAGACATCGTCAAATATGACGGGGCAAGTACTACCACCCAATAGTATACCCTAACCTCACATTTTATAGCTAACTAAAATAAATAGAATTTGCGAAATCAAACTTGACCAACAAAGACGCAGAAAAGTGCAGTCGAGGCAGTCAAACGTGGTAAATTCCTTTGTGAGCTAATAAAAATTAAGATCATTCATGAAATCAATTTTGGCGTATTCATAGAATATTTGTTTTGTAAAAAACGGTTAGATTGACAACTTTTAATACACAGAATAGCCAGTGCGTCTTAGTAAC
>NW_013669822.1:35426-36762 GCF_000517525.1 Limulus polyphemus
ATTTTGGCTTTTATGACTCCTCCTATTTCGAGAAATCAAGAGGAATCAAGCGTGACGCGACGTGATACACACTAGCTTTTATATAGGTTAGATAGTTTGTAATTGTTTCAACTCTCAAGTCTCAATGAAACTATAAGTACTTTTAAGTGCACTGTGAACAGGTTAGTTTTCACCAAGTAAATAGCTAATACTAGTAGTATGCTATACAGTTTTTATCAATAGCATGTCGTAAAATGTATGATCTATAAAACTCGACTTCAACTTATAAAAGTAGCGAATAATAATTGATATTTTTTATTCATCATCTGCACAACAATGAGTTTAAAAGTTCTGCTGTAGTGAAAATAACGTTATGTAATATATTCATAGAATATGTCTTTCACAAATATTGTTATATTTTTGAATATAACAAAAATAATAGAAAGAACTACATATTTTTAATCATAATGGATAATACTATACACTGTCTGGTTGAAAATACAATATTGTAACATAAACCTGGTTGAAAACATAATAATATAAACTAAGCATCTGCCTACTCTCACTGCCACAGCGGTATGTCTGCAGACTTACAACGCTAGAAACAGGGTCTCGATACCCGTGGTGTACAGATAGCCTATTGTGTAGCTTTGTGCTTAACTTCAAACAAACAACCAAAATTAAGTCTGGTTGAACAATAAACCCTAAATGAACAAAAGCCTATAACTGCTGTTCATATGATGAACGTTTCAACGAAGTGTTCCTTAGTTATCGATGATTCTGGAGTTTTAAAGAAATTGATGTACTATTCTTCTTTCACGATGAAATATTATCATGTTAACAGAAATCCACATTTTTCTAAGCTAATCTTAGCAAAGTAGTTCCTATTATAACCACACTGAGAAGGACGGGTGTGACCCAGTACTTATGTGGCCAGACTGTGTATTTGAAGAATCACATTCGGGACCCGTTGCCGCAAAATACGAGCTCCATTGGTGTGCTGTAATAATCGCAACAAATTCCCAGTATTCGAATAGAGAAGAGTAACCAAAGAGTTCCTTATGCGTAATATTGAATAACTGTCTTCCTTCTAGTCTATCAAACAGCTCTAGTGTGGCTTTGCGAAATATTCGGAAACAAAAAACAAACAAACTTCACCTTACGGTGGCGATCAATCGTTGTCATGGTTAGCAGCCTGTACAATCATCTCTGTTTAATTATTAATTACTTATCAATTTATTTTATTACTAAATATTAGGTCTTCAAGAAATTAATGTCGCTTTTTTAGATGAAAAACCTTAACAACTTATAAATTAAAACAAAACATTTATTAAATAGAATAGTCTCCATTCTTATC
>NW_013669822.1:37721-71316 GCF_000517525.1 Limulus polyphemus
CCGAACTAAATTACTTACGAGCGTTCAAAACATTTCCACAAACTTCTTTGATATTCTTTATGACTACCAGAGGCGTTGTTTCCCTTTTTGTATTCAAACAGCATTACATGCAGAATGTGTGTCTTGTCGTGCGTGACATTTAGGGGTTCGTTTAACTATTATGTTTTTTTTTTGGGGGGAGGTAATGAAAGTGTTCCAAAACGCGACATTAATTTCTTAACGACCTAATACTAATGAGTAAATATTTTATATCCCACTAATCTGCTGCAGTCTTCAAGGAAGTCCTGAGAAACTATTTGTGGTTGAAAAGTTTTAGTCAGAAAGATTTGTGTTCTATTTACTCGTTGAAAGTCTGGAATAAACTATTTCAATGGTTTCAAGACGACTATCAGGTTTTGCTAGCTTCCTTGCTTGCTTGATTGAATATGTTATCCGTTAAGTTGAATTTTGTTCTTTTTTTTACATTCTCGCGCGTGGTTCATATCTTATGACTATATCTCAATTTTATCTTACGAACTCTTTCTTACTCATGGTATGCAGAAAAATAGATATTACAGAATTTCTAGTGTCTATTATCTTCTAACTTCTGGCTTTTATTGGTATTTTTCCTTCACTTATAAAAAATATAGATATTACAGAGACTACTTTATCTATTGTGCTGCTTAATTCTGACTTTTGTTGATCTTTCATTTTGCCACTGTATTGGATTTCGCACTCACAAAGGATGTTATACATGGTATTTTGTTCTCTTTTTGGTCTCTCGATGAACTGGCATGTACTAACTGCAATCGTGTTTTGTTGTGACTTTTTAGTGCTCTCCTGACTTTATGCTGTGTACATAAATTCTGTGTCTTGAAAGAGATCTTTACATAGGAGAATATTGCTTTGTGTTTATCGAGTGTTAAATCTTTATCCAGTCCTAATTAAATTGTAAACAAACCATTCATATATAACGCATTATTTTAACATTTTATAAATAACGAACTCGACATAAATTCATCAATAAGTTCTACATAAACAATAAAAACAACGTGGAAGTCACTTCGTTAAGTTTAAGATGAAAGGTAACATGAATATTTCGTGAATAAGTAATTGTTCAGGTAAGGGTCACTATCATATGGTTGTTGTTTAGACTAAATGTTATAGCAAGATGTAAACCAAAGTACGATTCAAAGTGACTGGCACTGTAAGTTTCACATCAAAGTGAACTACCGGATCTGAGTCCTTCATTTGATACCAGTTACAAGTGAAACTGATGGTGAATTAAGCAAAGACCAATGTGAAAGTGGCTTAGTTAAGTTCCATACCAAAGTGAAATTCAAAGGAAATGCCACTATATATAATAGAACATAAGTATAAGCCAACATGAATACCACTTCGATAAGTAACAGAATAATATAGAAGTCAAAGTGTTTTTAACGTAAAGTCGTTGATTTGGAGCTGGCTAAGGCTATGTCGTATTACATGTAATATTTATTTGTGATTCAGTTCTGAGCGTCGATTGTGTCAAATAATTCATAGTATGTGTTGAATTTATAAAATATATTGATTATTTCAGGTTAGGGTATTTTATCGTATTCTGTTATATAACCTAAACATTTCTTCTCTCAAAGGTTATAGCTTATGGTTGCTTGGTAACACACTTAGACGTATCCTAACAAAGAAATATTGCTATAAATATGTTAACTTCTAAAGATCCATGCTTCATAAAACAAAGATTCCATGTCTTTTATCTTTACTATTTGTTGAAGGATAGGAAGAGGATCGGCTCCCTTTGTCAGCATGCACAGAATATTTGAGCTTGTATTGACTCTTTGTTGAAGAAAAATCTTAGGATCTGAGAAACTTTTAGTTTCATTGTGATTAAATATAAAGAGAATTTGTCATAAAACCAAGTATTAGTTTCCTTGAGATTCGTTGTGAATAATAAAGCTTTCTATATCACCAATGATAAAGTTTTGAAGTTATCTTATACGTTTACACTCACATTTGCGTACGTGTTTTATTTTATTGTCAATTTTTGTGTTGTAGTTTATGAATAAAAAGTACTAATTATTTCTTGAAATTTCATTTTTATAATAATCTAATTTCGTGTTTGAAAATCTAACTTGGATCTAAGTTAAAATGTCACTAAAATTTTACAGAAGATGTAACAATGTAAGTAGCTCATAAACTCATATATGATAACCAGCTTGTTTGCACATATATAAGGAGTTGAGGCTAAAAGCATGTGATTGCATGAAAATCAAAACATGTTACATAAAAAGCATAGATCATGCAATTATTATTTGCTAGTAACGGAAATCTATAACTACATTTATTATGGTATAAATAACAGGAAAGGGTACTCTTCGTTCTGTATTGGAAAAGTGTATGTTACTAATGGCAGTAACAGTGGATAGAGAAAGTGGTGATATTTTGTTGTACCATTAAGAAAGATGATGAAACTGGACGATTTTTACATCATATTTAATGTTTCTTAAAAATGAAAAAGGAGCGAAGGTACAGAAAGAATTATCCATGCTTCTCTCCATCACCGGAAATCGAACCTCTGATTTTAGCTTTCTAGGTCTGTTAGGTGCTCCTAACAATAACAAATAGACCACACGAGCTGAGCAACTGGTGTTGTTGCTTTCAGAAAACTAGCATTACTAACAAACTTAGCAGCTAACAACAACTGGAACATTGCAAGTATATATCCTAATACAGTGGATTAAGTGAATTAAATATTAACGTTTTCTCTGTGGTAATAAAGTAGTGTGTGTTAGATGCGAGACTTCGACATTTATTTTGGTTCTTGGTGAATTACAGACCAATAGACAATAAAATGTTGCCATGAGTAGACTTATGGTGAGAGAAATATATATGTATGTATTTTGGTTTCCAAAGAGAAGAATATACAACGAAATTGTCAAACGATGTAGAATCGTAGGACACAAAATTTTGAAGAACGGAATATTTGATGTACTCCATGGAAGAGGAAAAAAAAGAGCACCGAAGAGCGCTTAGAGCATCAACCAGTTTGGAAACCATATCACAAACTAATCTGAAATAATGACCTCTCCCACAAAGCGAGACTATGGTTACAAAATATACCTTGCAACGAAGTTGGGAATAGGTCCTGGTACTCTTAACAAAATAATAGACAAGAAATCGAAGTTGATATAGGCTCATAAACCAAACGTTGACAGGATTCTTCCCATACCTCCTAATCAATAAAAAAATCTTGGCAGAAGAAAATGAAATCACAGCAATCCGATTCAAACTGAAAATTTTTATTGATGCGGTTCCAATATACTTTTGTGCCTTTGATTTCTTTTAAAGAGGTTTTGGCAGCCAACGTGCAGCTACAGTTGAAGGTCTATGGAAAGTTTGCCAGGATCGATTATCTAAAATTGACCTCGCAATCCATCAATAGAGATTTGGTATAATAAACTGTGATGTCGGTCAATAGTGTGCAGTTATGATAACCAGACAATGGAAGAAGTTGTTTAAAGGGCAGAAAAGGGACATTGAAACACAAAACAATGTTTTTTTTAAGCGCGAATAACCACAATATGATTGCTTTTTGAAGATACATTTATTTTACCATGAAGAAACAAAATGAAACACATAAGTATGAAGAAAGAGTAACACCATTTCTGTGTTTGTAAAATACCCCAACTTCATTCTATAAAATTATGTTTGTTCTACCGAAGCCTCTAAAATTATACCTCATAAAAGGAGTTTGTTTGTTCATTTCATTCTTTTCATGCATAGCTACACAAAGGTCTATCTGCATATTGTCGTACATGATTTTGAATTGATAGACTAGATGGAAGCCAGCTAGTTAACAGCACCCACTGCCAACTATTGGGCTATTCTTGTCTGACTGAATGAGTGGATTTGACGGTGGCTACTATAACACCCCTACGACTTCAAAGTGTGGAGCACATTATTGCAGCAATGAACAGAGAATCTAGAATGCTAGGACTCACAATGCAGCACATTAAGCACCAGACCGTGGCTAGTTCTATATGAAATACGATGATTTGCTGAATCGACAGATTCACAGTCTGAGTACATTAAGTACTAAGCCACGCCTGGCTCCATATGAAATGAGATTATTGCTGAATTCATATAAGGAATTTCAACAACAAATACAATAGTCGTACTCATCCAATGTTTTTCACTTCTTCCAAATATTAAAATGGGAGAAGATAAAAATAAAACTATGTTTGTGATAAGCTATTTCTACATAGAAATTAAAATCGTTAATCTTTTCACAAGTTTACACATCTAAGAAAATCCAATACAGCAGGTTAGTGAAGGTGTTTTTGAATGTTGCTTGCTTGTATTCTGTGATGGGAGTTAAGTAAAAAACATTTTTGCTTGTATTACGTCATTTAAAGCGATAGGTTGTCTCCGACAGGAAATATGTGTACTCAAGCAAATGTGTTTGCACACGGAAGATAACTTTCTCTCGTAAAACTTCGCAGGAAAAGGGATTAAATAGCACTCTTAGTTTTAATGATAAATTCAACACAATCTATCTAGCCTAAAGGCACATTATATTATATATTGTTTTGTTTTTAAATTTCGCGCAAAGCTACATGAGGGCTATCTGCGCTAGCCGTCCCTAAGTTAGCAGTGTAAGACTAGAGGGAAGGCAGCTAGTCATCACCACCCACCGCCATCTCTTGGGCTACTCTTTTACCAACGAATAGTGGGATTGACCGTCACATTATAATGTCCCCACGGCTGAAAGGGCGAGCATGTTTGGTGGGACGGGGATTCGAACCCGCGACCCTCAGATTGCGAGTCGAGCGCCCTAACCACCTGGCCATGCCGGGCCTATATCATATAACAATGGAAAGTTATCCCAATGGCACATTATATTACATAACAATAGAAAGTTATCCTAATGGCACATCATATTACATAAGAATGGAAAGTTATCCTAATGGCACATTACATTAAATAACAATGGAAAGTTATTCTAATGGCACATTATATTACATAACAATGGAAAGTTTTCCTAATGGCACATTATATTATATAAAAATGAAAAGTTATTCTAATGGCACATTATATTACATAACAATGGAAAGTTTTCCTAATGGCACATTATATTATATAAAAATGAAAAGTTATCCTAATGGCACATTACATTACATAACAATGGAAAGTTATCTTTACATATCAGTACATAAACTCAAACTGAAAATAAGGTAGTTTAACATTATTAAACAAATGTTTCGTAACGTAGTTTAACAAAGTGTTTCATAACGTAGTTTAATATTATTAAATAAAGTATTTCGTAATGTAGTTTAACAAAGTGTTTCGTAACGTAGTTGAATATTATTAAATAAAGTGTTTCGTAACGTAGTTTAACATTATTAAATAAAGTGTTTCGTAACGTAGTTGAACATTATTAAATAAAGTGTTTCGTAACGTAGTTTAACATTATTAAATAAAGTGTTTCGTAACGTAGTTTAACATTATTTTGTATTTCGGTTAATGAACTAATAAAATTACAATGAAAAGAGTTGAGAAAAAGTTTTTTTTAGATTTCCTCTTTGAACTATTTGAGCATTGTCTAATACTAAGAGCTATTTAATAGAGTAGAATTATTAATCATAAAGTGAGCTTTGGGACACTCACTGGAGATGGTTACTTGGTAATGGGTGTTTGGTTTAGTGTAAAATATTGTACGTAGTCAATATGTATTAGGAACACAATATAGTTAACTAAATTCATAGGACAAGCTTTAAGATTAACGATACAAGTCAGTAATGTTGAAATAACGCTCTTGTTATATTTCTTACTCTTATATGCTAATATACATTTATGAAACATTTTATAATTTCTAGCATAAAAATTTATTTGGTTTTACAACAACAACAAAAAATCAGCCAAAATAATTACATGGAGTTTTGACAGTACTACAGTTCTTTGTATATTTTTCAAATATTTTGCTTATTTCCAAAAAAAACTACATTAAAAAATTTAACTTATGTTCTTGAGGTTCATTTTATTGTTTTTGTGTTACAGAATTTAGAACTATTATATTTAGTAACAAATCACGGGTCTAACACAAATTCAATAGCTCAATTTACAATGCATGGTTGTATATTAGTTACTACTATTACTAGGTTACCATTAACCGTGTCTGGTAGATAACGTGAACAAGCCCCCCAGTGGAACAGCAGTATGTCTGCAAATTTATAATGCTAGAAACCGGGTTTCGATACCCGTGGTGGGCAGAGCACAGATAGCCCTTTGTGTAGCTTTGTGCTTAATAACAAACAACAATAACGTAAATAAATTACTTATTATTGAACATTCCTGACGAATCAACTTTGCCAATATAGGATGATTTCATGAGATATTAGATTAAAATAAGATCATTTGTTAATGATTTAAATAGTCGACGTAAATTATTTTGCGTGTTGAGGATGCCTCTCAGACAAGAGGCTGCTTATGCAGTTTACAATTAACGAGGTTCAAATATTCACCACGTATGTACCGTGCAGGACACGGTAAAGGGGAGAAAATGAATTTGTAATTGAGTCTCACCTGGATTGAGTACCGTCTGGGTTGACACAACTCACTGCTTTGGCTCTGAAATTCCTTCGATACATGGCCCTGGAGTAAACTTCTCAGGGCTTATTTGGTTGTCTGGCAGTGGCTAGGGTAAATAAAGCACCTGATTTAGTTTTGCCCTCTGACTAGTGGTTGGATATACTACTTAAGAAAAGAAACTCTGGCATCATTGCAACATTCGCCAGAGGATTCTACTTATACAAAGTATAAAACTTATAAATGAAAACATCTGCCATATCCAGTGCTGGCGGTTTTCTTAAAGAGTTCCCGAATTGGATGTTGTTCCTATTGTGCTAATGCTGTTTTGCAAACAGAGATCTGTGCTTCATTTCCATATTGTAACTCTCATAGTTTGACAATTCTCTGAGTAATATATCACCATTCTTCATTCAGAAGGGTTTATCAGAACTTACTGGCTTCTCTAAGTGTGTTAGAGTGTGTTACTTGTCAAAACAGCTAAATCAAAAGTGACCTTAATGGGAGTTTGTGAAAGTTGTTGAGAGCTCCTAATAAGGTCACCTTACGTAACATCTTAAACTCCTTCAGAGGCGTAATTACCAAATCCAATATTCTTGATATCTTGGTGGAGGATTTGTTATGAATTACAACCCAACGGTGTTTCATATGTCAACGTATCTTTGTCCGTAAAAGTGGAAAATATGGGATAATAGAGGTTCTCGTTCTCACATTTACTTCTTCATGTCCTCCTGTCAGTATAATTACAGGATAATTGAATTGTCCTATATGGTCACTTATTTCATTTTTTGTTGGGTGTCTCAACAGCTAGTATATTAGCATGATGTGGATTAAAACTTAATATAGATGAAAATCCACTCAATAAACTGACTGAAGAAAAGGATCTTATCAATGGTAAATAAACCACCCAAGCTATCGAGCCAGTGGTCTGTTATTAGTAATACAACTAACAGAACCTTAGTATTACTTATACATGTATTGAATACAACTCAAAACAGGTAATTATATCTTTATACGGATTATTAATTAAGCCTCATTTATAGTATTGTTTATAGTTTTGGTCTCGTTGTTTATCTAAGAAAGGGTATTAACTTATTGAAAAGGTTTCCTACGAAAACTACAAGGATGATTCCGAGGATGGAAGGGTTATCTTATACGGATAAGTTATGGTTCCTTAAATTATTTCTCTTGAGGAAAGAAGGGCAAGAATTAATCTTATTGAATCTTAGAAGATTGTATGGGTGATCGATAGGATAAATACTTCTGATTTTGTCGTGCTGAATTCTGAAGACACAAGTTTAAGATTTGAAAGAGACAAGAGAGGCTCCTTTTAGAATAGTTTTATTTCTGAAAAGGTTTATTATTCTATTGAATGATTTGCTTTTACCAGTAGTGGAGGCCAGCGCCTAACAAAAATTCAAGAGGGAATCACAAATTTTTTGAAAAATTAGGGCCAGGCCTAATTTTTACTTTCCTTTTCTTGAAGGTAAGTGTGCAAGGGCAGATTTATAGGATCAAAATGTCTCTTGTTGTCCGTATGTTATTAGTTCTCTAATAAGTATATTTCAATCGTTATATCCCTGCTGCACGGTTTTGATTCATGAGTTTTCTATTGTGTAGAAGAAAGGTAAGATTTTTCATGAAAGCACACATAAGGATGTGGTACTTCTTTTTGAGTTATTCAGTACCATCAATGACTGTACTACCTCATATACCACTGGAGGCCAATGTGTGTTCTCTATATCTTCTCTCTAGAGAAGGTATTACTTTATCAGATGTTTCTAAATTTCATAGATTAGATGCTATCTTCATTTCAGTTATGGAAACCTCAATATATCCAGCCCACTCTGGGTCGTGTTGTTCCGAACGCTAGAGGTAATTCCATAGAATGACTACTCTCTGATAATAATATAATGAGATATAGTCCCCTGATATATTTGCGTGCTCTGAGTCAGGATTCTACTGTGAACATTCGTATCACCTATTCATCTTGTCTCATTTTGTCATTTTCTAGAAAAATGGTCGACAATATTTTCCCCAACATTTTGAATAAAAGTGGCGGGATTCAGTGCCACTCGACTTATGTCCCATAATGGAAACTGGAGAAACTGATTGGCCATCCGTTACCAAATACTTATATGATTACAACAATACTATTAACACCAGGTAAAAACAGTTTAAAAGTTGACGTTCCCTTAATGTTTATTTATTTTCACCGAGAATACTCCAACACGTGGCGAAATATTTGATCTTCGTATAAATATTGTTTTTTAGACTTTTGGAAGGCAATATTCATACTGATTCAACAATAGTAACTTTTGCGCAGTTGATCTGACATTTCATTTACCATAGTACATAACGCCATATGCCAAGAAGCGTAATCTATTGATGAATACTTTGTGAGACATTATATCACAATAATATTGATAATAATTTTTAAAACTCTTCCTTTAATGTCTATGTACTACAGCTTTCCAATAAGAAGAAACGTATTGGCATATCAACCGCACACCACTAAATACGAAACATTTTGCACAATACTAGATCTTGTCAGGTCGGTTGGAAATGCAACAAACAAACTTTACTACAGGTTTATAATAAGTGGAAACAAATTATATGCGCGAAAGGCCTCGTAGACAATGACGTACGGAGCTGAAGGTGTGTGGAGTAAATGCTATTATATTTTTTTCTTATTGTAGTTGTTTTATAGCGCAAAGCTGCACAATGAGTGCTTAGTCAAACGTGGCAAAGTGAGCTCCGAATTTTAGCATTGTAAGTCCTCAACTTACACTGACCAACCGGGAGACCTTCTTGTTGAAACCACGTAGTGAAAAGGTAGTGAAAAAAAAGAGCTTTAAAATTATTATCTTATTGTAATGTAATGTGACACAAACTACCGATCAATACCTGGTATATACACGTTTGAGTTAATGTGTAAGTTGAAGATGCAGCATGTTTAGTTGAGGCGAGCGTAGCCTAGTGATTACCTAGCTGACAGTCCGAATGCGAGGTTAAAGCTGCGATACGCTAATGAATACATGCCACATTTTTAGCTGTGGGGACGTTAAATTGTGACTTGTAATCCTGCTGTTTGGTTGAATAACTGTATAGTCAACGTACATTTTTGACATTACCCGCCCAAATCTAGTCGATAGTTCTAAATAAGAAATGCCTGTGCATGAAGCTTAAAGATATCTGACTTTAGCCCGTGTATCGCATAAGGTGCCATTAAAGCTCAAAATAGGAAATCCTAATAGTTTATAACTACTTCCTGCCTATAGACAAAAGCACTCTTTGCGAACTGGTTTTAGTTTATGTTTTCTTACTAGTTTAAAAATGTATTTGTATATCTATGTCTACAATTTCGAAATGTCTGAAATTGAGTTAAATGATATTTTAAATTTAATAGTTAAACTGTACTTTGGATTTAGCAGTTAAGTAAAAGCCGATATATAGTCAGTTTATGATATTTACCAACAAGATTGGTATACACAGTTTTCCTTTTATAACACAGATACGTGTTAATATACACACAACAATACAATTTACAAGAACAATTATTACAAATATTTATTACAAACAATGATTTATGAACAAAAGTTTCACGAACTTACAAACAATATAAAGTCTTCTTTCTAGTCTGGAACTTCTTCGATATCTTATTGAGGGTTCATGATGAACAAGTTAATTACGAGTTGACGTAGGTATAATTCACTTAAGAGGGAGCTAGCTAGCTTTGTCCTTCGTTATTCACTAACCACACATGCCGAGTTTTCCATGATGAATTTATATAATGTTTTCGGAAAAGTACTAATGTCGGATGCGAATCCACTGAAGTTAAATGATTTGTAATGTACGAACTTTGTAAACGTTCCTGGTCAAATATCTTAAGTTTTCCGATTGATAAGCGTTATGGGAATCACAGTTATAACTTCAAAAGTTTATAGCACAATGATTATAGCAAACTAATAATAGATGCTCTTTTCTGGCGCGTTGCGTTGGTTATATTTATAGGCGTGTGGAGGCCTTCTCGAAATTTCAGTTTTATGTAACAATACTGAGCTACATTCAAGTGTTTGCGTACATACATATGTTGTTCATTCTTACTCTCTAGAATCTTCTAGAACTTTGGAGAATAGACGGGAGTTTCGCAATACATATTTAACAGTATAAGCTATGTATGTTTCTAAATATAAATCTAATCTAAACAAACGTTGATATTAAAATAAATGTATAATAACAAATTCGTTGCACTGTCAATTTATGGCGAAAGTCATTTTTATTCGGTCTATAGTTATCGACTGTTGTTGTGGTAATTCCTCGAGACTCTAAAGCCAGTCTGTTGCTTGTGAAACTGAATTCTATGAAACAGTTTTGCCAGATGTTGTTTCTACCATGTCGCATTTCGACCCATAGATCACAGAGCGCCAAGCTTTGACTATCCTAATGCACGTGTGTTTGTTCTATAGAAAACCGAGAAGCAATTATCGATGGTCATATCTTCAGCCATGATGAATTAGGTCCCTTAAGAACAGTTTCTCTGTAATGTCGACATACTACATTAGTGTAAAGCCAGTATGATAATGGAACTAGGCCTTACTTGTATGATTAAAACTGTAATGACTGTCTCACATGCTTACTGTATGAACCAATTAATTTAAATAATTCTACGAAAGTAATCCTTTTGAAAGGACTATCTGACAGCTTACTAACTGTAAAGTTGTTAAGTATGTTCTATGATGACATAGGGGGGTCGGATCAGAACGCCAACCTTTCTGTGCCACTCACCGGGGGGTTTAATGGTACATGCCAATTTTAGTGACATTCGGTCTAGTTGTTCACATTATAAACGGATACACACAAACACAAACTTTTGTCAATCAGTGAAATAACGAGTTAGATACAATTAACTTTCATTTATTTCAATTGCTTAGTTGTATATTTGCATAACAATAGATATAATGCACTCTTGGATACAGTTTCATAAAGAATGCTAACTGAACCGGATTGTGAAATGGTGTCTAAACTAATTAATTAACGGGGATTTGAATACATTTACATTTTATGATTAAAATGAGATCTTAAAGTCTCAGAAATTCAAAGTGTATAAGGACGGGCATGACCTAGTGGATAATATGCCTGGACTGTGAATTCGAGGATCCAGAGTTCGCGACCTGTTGCTGCGAAAACGCTCTTTACTTTCAGCACTGACGGTTGAATCCTACTATTCGATCAGAATTGGCTTTCTGCGCTATTGGCTATCTGCCTTCCCTGTAATCTCTCATTTCAAAATTGAAACGGCTATGCCCGGGTACTCCCTGTATAGTTTTGCCTAAAATATTGAAGCAAACAAAACATTATCGTTTATCAAAATAATCAACTGTATTTTTTTACTGATCAGTACAACTTAAAAACAACAACAATAAAATTACTCAGTGTATATAGGTAAACTAAATATTAAAGTTTCCAATTAATATGTTCCGAAGGAATTTATTTAAGATATATTTATTATAAATAGAAACGTATGCTGCAATACCATTTATAGTATTACAGAAAACAAGCTTATAAAAATTGTTTTGTAAGCCCCTAAAACACATGTAAAAAAATATTCGTATTCCAGATAACATTCCACTTTATTGTTTTACAACAGAAGAAATTATGAAATTATAAACCTCAAACTGTTATTCGTTTATTGTTATGTGTTACAATGTGTTATCATAAAATAAAATGTTAAAGAAAAATCAAAATGCTATTTTTCTAATGAGTATAACAAAACATGCGTCATTTGATGCACATAAACAGACTGTAAAATGCTCTTTTACAACTTAACAGTGAGCTCTTATGAGCAGTTTTATAAACGTGCAATTGATCGTTTTTAGTATTAATGAACCGTAAACCTTTGCAATCTTTGTTGCTGATGATAGAAAAAAAGTACAGGAACGTCAGCTGTTGTGCACGATTCTATCAAGCAATTAGAAGCAAAAGAACACAAGACTGAACATTTGTTATGTAAGTTCCGAACGAAAGCTGAGGTCTGGATATCTTTTATTCTTCTGACTTTGTGCAAACGTAAGCTAAATGGTAATTGTTTTTTCTTACAAATAGCTATGACTGCTTAACAAATAGCATTAATCCTGGTATATATACATATATTCAGGGCTCGAATTTAATATTTTTAGATGGGAGAGTCCAAATTTCTTGTTTTGTTTCCAAATCTATATTGAGAAGAGCTGCGAAGAATCTCGACAACTTTAAAGCAATGCAATAGCTGGAAGTGGTTCGACCGACCTGACCCTCTCTCCACCCCAGAATTCGAGCCATTATATATATAGTTACTTTAATAAATGAGTGTTTATACAGATACATTTATAATGTAAACTCAAATATTAATAACAGTGACTGCTACTTAATGAGAGTTTTTAGTTAGTTTGTTTGTTTGTAGTTAAACACTAAGCCGCACTATGGGCTATTTTTGCTGTGCCCACTACAAATACCGAAACCCGATGTTTAGCGTTGTAAATCCGCTGAAAGTGTAATTTTTCAATTTTCATTCATAAATTTTAAGATTTGTAAACTTTATGATATTTCTTGGATTACTATAAAAATAATTGTACTCTACTTGAATTACTTATCCCATCGTTCATACATAACACTTTCTTAGTTTCTGTTGCCTAAATACGGTTTAAGATTTGCATATAATGCGATTTGTTTTATATACAGAGGTTTAGTTCATTATATTAAAACGATTTTGGAGTTCCCACACTTCGCTACAGTCCGTGTCGCCACCTCCAGTTACTCTCTATTTACCGACCGTGCATCTTCATAACAGCCCTTCAGAGTAATTTCCTTTGCAAAAGGCTCTGTCGTAAGTCTGTCATGCTTAAAGCACACCATTCTTCCATCTGGCTTTCTATAATCTAGCTCTTGTACGGGATGACGGTTCCAATCTGTTAATGCAACATTACAAATGCACATAAAACCATAGGCAATACGTTCGTCAATTTCTCTGCAATGTTTTCATATGGGATGGCATTAATACCCGTTTAATTATCTAGCTGCTTGAGGTATACGATGATTGAAAGGATAAATCGTGGAAGTAGCTTGTGTATATGTGAGTTATTTCACTTTTCCAGATGGAGACCCTTGTTTATTATGTTGAGTGCTGTTACCGACTTTTGCGTTCATATGTGCTCACCTGCTACAAAACGATAGGATACGATTTGTTGCATGTCTCTTTCTAGATGATCCTGACACCCCAAGTTGATCCACATTCCATTGTTTTCCAATGCCATTAAGTACAGGGGATATCCCCGCTATGAAATTTCTAAAACCCCGATCTGAACTCATCTATATGATCTGAGCATATGATTATTTTGCTCTGGAAAGAGCTATTATGTGCCTTTCCCAAAAGCGATAAATTTTAGGTGGCATCACACTACCTACAAAATGCCAAACAACTTCAAAATGTAGTTCTGATACATCTGTTCCATTGCGACTTCATACTGACTGTGTTTTTCACTTAACATAACGTACTCAAACTGCTGTATAGATCTTACTAGGACTAAAATATTAAGATGTTTATATTGATCTACATTTCTCGTATTAAGCCTAGAATTTAAACAACTATGGTCTAAGATAGTAATTTCAATCTTATTCAAATCGAGATAAGTTTTTGTAGCAAAGTCCTTCACATTGACAACAGTCTTAAGTCTATCACACTTTTCCATCATAGTCTTATTCTTTATGTGTCACTAGTTGTTAGCTGCCATAAACTTTCCTCGTAGCAGACGTATCCCCTTTCGTTTACTATTATTGACAGATTCGGATTTTCTAGCTGAACAATCACTAACATATACTCCTTTTAAAGGTGAAGATCCCCTTCTTTTATTCATTGTTTTCAGACTACCTATTGATATTTATGGCTCTAGAAATATAATGACACATTTTATGGTCAATCTATTTTGCTTATGCAAATAAATAATTGGTTGAATTGTTACATATTATACAAAATATAAATATTATGGTTTTATATAGCTAAGAATTAATGGTAGTATGATTCACAACGTTATTGGTTTAAGAATCTGGGCTCCATCCCCGTTACTGAGCTTATGCTGCAAATCTACTGATTCTTCACCTGGATTTTAATAGGTACTGATGGAAAAGGATGGCTACAACGCTTTAGGCGTAATTACTATAATTATCTTCCTTCAAATAAATACCTATTTTCTGCATTTGGTATAAAAGCTGATGAATGTCATTGTTGTGTTCATTATATATATTATTTTTCTATACTTATTACGATTAATCTGCATTGCTGGCTTAGTACTCGGATTTTGAGCTAAACTAAATCTCCATAGCTGTTTGAAGCTCTAAGAATATTTGTAGAATTATATCTGAAAAATATTTTATTAATATCAGAGGTACCAATCTGATTATTCAGTGCATTCTAATAACTATAATCAGAGGTTGTTGTGTTCTTGAATATTATCTTTTATAACGCCATCTTATCCTTGTCAGTTTCTGCACAGAATGACTTCATTATTTTGTGAGCTACTTATTGATTCTGGTTTGTACTTGTCTAGTCAGCTTAATTTTGATTAAACATTCATTAATAATGATTATTTGAAAGAAATATGTAACGTACATACACCTCTTTACTAGTGAAATGATCTGTTACATTAATTCGTGTACATACACGTTTTTAACTGAGATACGATGGTTGGGTAATTTTTGATTAGCTATCTTATTTTTAGATTATCTTGTAAAATACTATTATTACAAAATTCACAACAATACTTTGACTTCATTTTCTTGGGAGATACAATCTTGACAAATTACAAATGTGTGGTATTAAACTTTATGATTGCTATATAAAGAGGAGGAATAAAGCTTAACGATGTTACTGTTACGTGTGGTTTGCACGTAATGTGCATTAAAAGCCACTACTAAGCAATGTAATGTACAAACTTCACTGTCATAGTGCGAAATTACAAAGCTGTCGATTATTTTTAGACTTGAGCAGGTTTGGAACATGTGAGCTGTTAAGTACATAAAGGGATGCCTGCAGCTATATTTAACATGTGAAATATAAAAGAAAAACTACTGGTGGTCTCATTATGTGCTGTGGCCTTTGTTTCTGAATCCTTCATAAATGTCAAAATGCAAAATTTTTACGGCACAGAACCACAACATAACAGACAACAAAGATTATTGTCATTTATAAAGTTCTGGTTGTTGTTTTTTACATAGAAAGTAGTCATTATTTTGATAAGTCCATGCTATAGTTCTGCCATTGAAAACAATATTACCATGAAAACTCATACTTCAGGGAATCACTTAAAGCAACATACTCTAATTCCTCTTTAGCAAAAATAAAACAACTACCTTTAGTTAAAAGCCTAGGAATTTGAAATTTTTTCCCCTTTTCCTTCATTATATTTTTCATACAACTAAATGGTCTGGTAATCATATTTAGACCATTACTATGATTTTATATTAAACTGAACCAACATGATATACATGTATTTTAAAAATATAAACATGCTAATGTCACATAAATGTTCATGATGTACTTTTAATCCAAAATGATGCAAAAGCATGAGTGTTTGTAGAGATATACAAAAGACGAAAGTCATACCTCCTTTATAACTTATTGTTCTCATGTTCCATAAGACCATTGCCAACATTTACACTAACAAGCTCCAAGAGACAAAACCAAAAGAATTTGATGGATAATTTGATATGGTTTTGTAAATGTCTAAATGTAGAAAGAGAAGCATGATTACAGAAAAAATATGATCGCTCTTAGGAATTGAAGATTTGTCATAAATTTACTTTAAAAACAAAATAAGTCACGAAGAATCCGAAAAACAGCATAAACTTGACTTTTGCTTTTTCCAACTATGAAAACTTTGCCTCAACACTGATCGAACTCCTAATTTGAGCGCTATAAAGCCTTACCGCTGAGCCACCGGAGGGCATTCAGGGATGTCATTGCTTATTTTAGTGCATAAATAACATTACATTGAAATGTGTTTTTTTCATGAAAAATGTATTTTAATTTACAATAAAATGGCTTATTATTATTTCAATACTATGACGACCTATAAATCAATCAAATGGATTTGATTTCCATTTTAAGCACCGCTAAGAATCACACCAAAATAAATAAATAAGGAAAAAGAGTTAGTGCAAGATTTATGAATTCAATTATATATTTATTAAAAAAACCGACATATGATATGTACTTTATATTTGCATATAAAATAAATTATATAATATAGATCTCTTTATGATAGGTGGCACTGCATACGTCACAAAAAAAGAGCGGATATTGGGGACCAGTTAAAAACTTATGACTATGTTTTCACATAAGATATGAACTTTTATAACTATATAGAATATGTCCAGCAGGTTATGCGTGAAATATTAGATATTTTGCCTTTTCCTTGGATTGGGTAAAAGCAGGATTACAGTTAAAACCTAAATCGTAATAGCATGATTTGATATTATCATCAATTTTAGAAGCTTAAACCAAGAGTAAGTTTACCTTTCAGGCACGAAACATCTGCATGAACAGTTTCTAAATGTTCCCTATCTAAAATTCTAAACAGTTACTTCCGTAAAACATCAACAACAATAGAAAACTTCGTTTATTTGTAGGAGAAGAAAAAAAGTTACGGCGTGTCTTAGTGATTAGCATGCCTGAACTGCGAGTTTAACGATTCATGGTTCGCGTGGCGTTGCGAAACAATTTTAAAGGGAAAAAAAACGCCATCCGTTTCTATTTGTAATTTTGTTAATTTTCAGATAAACCTTATGAACAGAAATTAAATACTTAAGTAACGCACAATAAACAAATGAGTAATAGAAAAACTTCTCTTTTTAAAAAACAAAATGAAAACAAAGAAACTTGATCTGTTATTCATTTCGCTCTAGTTATAATACGTGAAGCTTTAGGTTTATACACGTGCTACTATAAAACAATCTCTTACACGTTTCAACTTATCTTTATAAGTTGAGTAGCGAAAGCTAAATTATTTTGATCAATGAATATTAAAGTTTTCCAAATGTTTATTTTTTGGCTTTGAATGAAATAATAATTATTCTTCCACGTGCTCTCAGTGGCTTAGAGGTAAGCTTGAGGGTTTATATGTTTAAAATCGGGTTTCGATACCCGTAGTGGTCAGAGCGCAGACAGCCCATTAGCCTACTGTGTAGCTTTATATTTAAGAAAAACAAACAAACAAATATTTCGTTAATGATAATTTGTAACAGACTAATCCTGCTTTATTTCTTAAGTAGGACAACGTTTCAGACTTTGTGATGAGGTCTTCTTCATATCATTGCTTGGCGAAGTCAGGAAAGTATTTTTCCTCACTCTACGCCGCTCTCGTTGCTGTAAATTGGAAGATGTTCGGTGAAAGCCAGTTAGGTCTGCGAGATGTCATTTCATTCTTCTCTTTAATCTTGAGTTGAATTTAATAAATACAGGATGACAATAGAAAGAGAAATTGGGAATAGATTATACAAAAACTAGGATCATTAGGACCTGCAGCGACAGACAAATGTCAACGAAACAACGTCGCACGCGAAAGCAGAGATGCCACCACACCCACTAATGAAGATAGCTCACGAAGCATATGAAAGAGATCCAAACAAAAGATGGGAAAAGCTAAAAGGAAAAGATTAAAAATTAAAGGTTTGTTCTGTTTTTATATACAGATTTGTGTTTTCTCAGCTAAGGATAGAATGGGCGATTTCCTTGAATGAGGAATCAAGAAAGTTCTAAAGTTTTCGCCTTGGTGAAAAAACAACAACATAAATTAAGAAAATATTCTTTAATGATTAGAATTTTAGTATTGGTGTAAAGAAAGATGGGGGTGTAAATGGAATATCCGAGGACTAGGCGGTCATCTTGATTCTGAAGTAGTTTTTGAATTTTAAACAATTGGATTTGGACATAGATAAAGTAGTCTTATAATCATATTCAAAGCTTTATAAATGCACATAATAAATTTGGCAGGAGAAGCTCTAAAAATATCATATATCTTAAATCTATTAATTTATTTCTGGTTAGACAGAATCGGAAATGAGTCCTAAGAATCTGTTTATATTAAGTGAAAGTTTTCTTTTATATCAAAGCTATTATTTCTGTTTCAGCCGCGTTTAAAGGCAGTAGCTTGTGTTTTAAAGAGTTTAGCAGAACTCTTCCAATTGGGCATCAAATAGTAAAGTTATCCGACTAGGTCTGAATTTTTGAAGCGTCCAAGATTTAATTGGATTAATTGGTTTGTTCGGGACCAGGAGCATCATTAACATGGATGACATATATAGGAAAGACGAACGATTACAGACCCCTGAGAAACTCTAACATTAAGTTTGAAATAACATGAGAAGGAATTGTTGATTTTTAAGACAAGAAAATTGGACAAAGGCCGAAGAAGTGTAAGATCTACTTAATTAGCACTGAGACCGTAGTATCAATATGTGTCCAAAACATCTTGCACAGTGAAAAAAAAAAGCAGCAACAGTAGTCCGTTGAAACCTTTGAAAATAGTTTCAACTGAACGCACAAGATGGTTGTTAGTTTGTTCATTTTACCTGGTAGGGTTTTAAATATTAATTAAGAGATAGATGCTTTCAAGATGAAATAGAAAATTAAGGAGAGAATCTTCTCTAAAGTATTGCTTTGTAGGTACAAGGTAGTAACCTAATAGGCCTATTACTCGAGGGAAGGTTACTCGGTTTTCCGTCATCTTTTTATCACCACTATTTTTCTAGTTTTTACAGCACGGTTGGAAAGTGATTGTAAAGAAGAGGGATAACGGAGAAGTAAAAGAGAGTAATCTGATGACGAAGAAACCACTTTTTAGAAAATAAAGTTTGGAGACGGCTTGAGTGGGTAATAAAAGAAACTTTATTACAAGTGTACAATGTTTCTATAAGCTTATGTCTTCACCATTATTTTGAATTGTATATCCCAAAATTTTATCCTTTAAGTAGTACATCTAATTCTGTTAAAGAAGTACATCTAATTCTGTTAAAGAAGTACATCTATTTCTGTTAAAGAAGTACATCTAATTCTGTTCAAGAAGTACATCTAATTCTGTTAAAGAAGTACATCTAATTATGTTAAAGAAGTACATCTAATTATGTTAAAGAAGTACATCTAATTCTGTTCAAGAAGTACATCTAATTATGTTCAAGAAGTACATCTAATTATGTTAAAGAAGTACATCTAATTCTGTTAAAGAAGTACATCTAATTCTGTTAAAGAAGTACATCTAATTATGTTAAAGAAGTACATATAATTCCGTTAAAGAAGTACATCTAATCCTGCTGTCTGATTTAAAGAATAAAGTCTCAATTTTGAGCATCACCTACCATCTTAACACGAAGGAAACGTAACAACAAGGAACAACGAAATATTTCACTTTTTTTTTAATTAAAATAAGTTCTTTGTTTCTAATTATCTTTATAATTATAAATTGAAATTATTTATTGGCACAAAACATGAAACGAAAGCTAGACATGTAACCAATATTCTTCTTCAAATGTTACACATGCGATATATTAAAGCGATTTTGAGGTCTCATCATGTCGTTGCAGTCCATATCGCCCTACATGGGCTTTATCTGATGATCAGGCATTTTCCCAATAACCCTGTGACGTAGATTCCATTACAAAAGGCCCAGTTTTGAGGCTATCATGTCCAAAGTGCACACACCTCTCTGCTTGCTTTCTTTAATCCATATAGTTTACAAGGACGACAGATTTCCAGCGCTCGTATGTACTGCACTTTTGCATTGTATTTACATTATCTACCCCGATATTGTATGATAAACATGAAGCTGTGTGTTTGGATTTTTGTGTGGAACTGAAATGCTACTAACTTCATATGTACATTTTGGATATTCAAATCAGTAAATCGCATCGTAGTTTAAAAACCTAACTCTTCTAGGCCTCGCATGGCCTGGTGGTTGTTTCATTCGACTTGCAACCTACGATCTGCAGGTCGCGAATTTGAATCTCGTCACCGAACTTGCTCACCATTTCAGTCGTGTGAGTGTTATAATGTGGTAATCAATCCCACTTTTTGTTGCTAAAATAGTAGCTCAAGAGTTGGTGTGGGCGGCGTTAACAGGCTGTTTTCCTATAGTCTATCACTTCAAAATAAGAGACGGCTAGTGCAGATAGCGTCCAAGTAGCTTTAAGCGAAATTCAATAAACTAACAAATTTGTTCTTCTTCTGGAAAGGGAAAAACTTATCCAGTATAAAATATTTAACAAGCCAATTCCTAAAATATTTCTGAGACACTATAAATTAATAATCATCATAATGGATTTCATTTCATTATTTTATTATCTATGTCATTCTTTTTTCTGTGATTTCACCATTATGGTGCACTAAATTATAAGATATCTAACAATCAAATATCAAAAGTTATCAATTTATTTTGAGATTTATTAACATTTTAGGATTGTGTACTTAATTTTTAAGGTTAACCAAAATCTATATTTTAATACTTTATATTAACTTTTTTTGCCAATATAGAAGAAGATTAACATTTTCACACAGGGATTTACGTATAAAACGCATACAATGTTTATACATGTGAATCACAGAAGTAAATTCAAGACGATAGTTTGCACATAATTTCATGTCATCTTAGCAACTAAAAGTTGTTGAATTTTTATAAAGATGTAACTAACATAGAGATTAGTTATTAAAAGATAATTTCCGTTTCCTTACCACCTGGCCCGGCAATCTGCGAGTCGCGGGTTCGAATCCCCAAATATGCTCGCCCTTTCAGCCGTGGGAGCGTTATAATGTGACGATAACTTCTACTATTCGTTGGTAAAAGAGTAGCCCAAGAGTTGTCAGTGGGTGGTGATGATTAGCTGCCTTCCCTCTAGCCTTACACTGCTAAATTAGTGACGGCTAGCGCAGATAGCCTTCGTGTAGCATTGCGGAAAATTCAAACAAACAAACAAACAAACAAAGCTTACCACCTATATAACAAGTGATCTCTGAGTGAACCAACCTGTTAGATCTGGGATTTTCTTATATTTCATGTAATTACTTTTACAATACATCTTATTTTATGACGAATCGAAAGGCGTAGAGATATCCTGAAAGAGAGTCATGGTCAAAACGTTTACATACTGCTCTGTATTGATGTTATTGTCTACGTGAATGGAGTAGTTATTGAGTAAGTGCCCAAGTAGTAACAGAGAACGTAGCGTATGATAGGACAAACATGTATAAGTTGTTATTTTGATCTGTACAAGTTATTTCCAGCATTTGTTCGTCAAACAAACATACACACCTGTTTTGCATAAAAGGGTGTGCTTTTGGTAAAATATTTTTCGAAACATACCAACGCTTTGTTTGGACAATGTCTCTGTACTTTGTGAATAGTCATGCCTCGTCACGTGCCAGAAATTATAAGGCGTCAAATTTTTCGATTGTCCAGAAATGGTATGAAGCAAACGGACATTGTCAGAACAGTAGAGTACCTCCAATGTACTGTATCCAGAATTCTGAAACGTCAGCAAGCTACAGGAAACATTGTCCCAGGAAAGGCTACTATTAGACCCCGAAAAACCGTGTTCGAGATGACCGTGTTTTGAACAGGTAAACACGTGAAGGTCGTAAGAAGTCTTGCAACACCTTACGACAAGAATGTCATGAACACATTCATTCCAAGGTGTACAGAAGATCAGTCAATAGGACACTGACAAAAACAAGGTTATTTTGCAGGAAAGGGTATCTGCAAACTAATGTTAACCAGAATTCACCACCATCACTATGTTATTTGAGCAAGACAGCATGCCACCTTACAGTTAGGACACTGGTGGCATCTAAACTTTTCAGATGAGTCCTGTTTCTGCATTGTTAAAGCTGATGGTAGGATTAGTGTTTATCAATTGTCTGGATAACAGATGAGGGAAGACTGTCTTTCCCACAGGGAAAATACAGGAGGCAGCTATTCTTCATGAGGGAAAAACTACTCCAAATTTCCTCCAGGGAAACGTCAATGTCACCTTCTATAGGAATCACATGGAGATAATATTTCTGCCATATGGTATAGCAAGGTTTGGCAATAATTTTGTGTTCCTAGATGACAATGCCACTACCCACAGTGCGCGTCAATGTTATCTCCTACAGGCATCACATGGAGACAATATTTCTGCCATATGCTAAAGCAAGGTTTGGCAATACTTTTGTGTTCCAAGATGACAATGCCACTACCCACAGTGCCTGTATTGTACTGGATTATCTCATCCAGGAGGATGTTACAAGATTGTCATGGCCAGAAAGTCTGCAGAGTGTAATGCCATTGAGAACTGTTGGGCAAAATTGAACCGGAAAACTGCTAACTTCGACCCTAGACCAGCTACCGTAACTGAGTTGCAATGCCTTCTAGTGACAAGTTTGGATGAAATCACGGTGAATTACATCAATAACCTTATCGACAGCATGCCATGTCGCCTTGCAGAGGTTATTAGAGTAAGCGGAGGACTAACCTAGTACTGAATGTTTAATATGAACTGATATAAGGTTAAAGACGCTATCTATATATGTAAAGCACAAAAAAATGTGTGTATATCTGTTTGTTCGTTAACTAACTACTCCAAAGTCGCTGTGCCATTCACAATAAAACTCTGTGTGATGCTAGTATGGAACAAGAGACATGTTAATGGGAGATTACAGCCCACTATAACCTCATTATTGTTGTGATTGAACATCTATTATCTTTGACGTAAGTTAATACTAATTACATTTACAGATAACACCACGTCCTTACATCGACAAAAACCTTTTTTAAATTTTCTACAATACAACATACACACAAACGCTTTATATATCTCAGAAAATGCACTAGTACGCTATAGGGAGGAATACCATGAAAATAATGACCGCCAATATTCCAATAATACATAAACTCAGCTGAATTTCCTACTCCAAAAGCCACAATAAGGTTGATATGAAGAGCTATTTCTTGAGTTATACTCACTTCTTACTTTGACCCGTGACCTTTCAACTTCGGCTCGTAAAACACTTTTGCAACCAATGACCGTCAACTAATTAATCCCTCGAAACACTGTGGAAGGACATTAAGAGCTGGGTGTTGAAAACGAGTAACAGAAAGCACATCTACTGCCAATAATTTTGCTGCTACCTCTTCCTACAAAGTCACCCTGACCATCGCACAGTGTATACCATGGTTTATCATAGCATCCACCCACACATTGTTTTAAGTTCATAACTCAGACAAAGGACGGGTACCTTAGCTTGTTTATAGTAATTTGATGTTATATTTTGTCATTATATATGTCTTGGTAAGGTTTTTTTTGTTATAGATGAAATATTGAAATATACATCTTTTGACAGGTGTCTGATAAAATTGTTTGCTGTTCTAATAAATCGTTCATGATGTCCACAGGACCTGTCTCATTGTACAAAATACACATGTAGATGTTTGATATAACATGCCTTTCTCAGTATGAGAGCGCTAATTTTATTTGTATTCCATTATAATAATAATGATCTTATTTGTTACAAAATATACAAATATTTTGGCCAAGACTGTACTTATGAAGATACAGTAGCTTCTGTAGGGTTAGTGGGAGAGATTTCTCGCTGAAAACTGACTTACGGTTATCATTTGTTCTAATACGATTTCACGAAGAACACATTGCATTTGTTCAAAAACGTTTAAACCACTAACTTAGAGCACTGTACCTATGTCAGAAGCGTCAGTGTCGAAGTTCACCTGCTAGTGTAAGGTCGCAAAATGATCGAATTTTCTACTAGTGCAGCAGTAGGGGATGTAATTACGTAAGTACACCCCTGAACAAAAACATAAGCTGTAAACGAAAACAAAGATTTATCTCTGATAAAGGTGACAATATAAATAAACGTCTGAAACAAAGAAAAATATTTACCTACTGACCAGGTATTTCTAAGAAGATTCCAAAAGAGGTCCCTAATCATGAAATGATGAATGTGAGGAAGGACGATGGCGAAGCACTAGCGAGCTGTTTACCGTGTTGGGATTGACTTTCCTGATGACCATAACCCTAAGCGATACGACTATTAAAATATGTAACTCTTCTCTTGTACAGCCTTCAACCTTTCTAACTGCAGCAAAAACAACAACAACAAGAAAAAAAAGATCAGCAGATCACGCTCTAACCATGTAATTTACTTATGTTTTGTTCCGCATTTGGTGAGTAAGTTCACCACTAAGTAAACTACTGTAATTTTCTCTAGTTAAAGAATAGGTTATTAACAAGACATATATATAACGTAATTTTTGCAGTAAGAATTCAGAATAATTTCCATTTTTTTATTACCTGCTTCTCTGTGATTTGCCTCCAATGGCACAGCGGTATGTCTGCGGACTTACAACGCTAGAATCCGGGTTTCGATACCCGTGGTGGGTAGAGCACAGATAGCCCATTGTGTAGCTTTGTGCTTAATTACAAACAAACTTTGTGATTTTTAAGCAAAGTCTTCGCACTACAGCAATTTAATAAATAAGTAATAAACCTACACGTATTTTTATTTGGGGTGGTCTATTTTAGATAGTAGTAAAATAGCTATTGCATCAGTACAAATTCAACAAATTTATAACATCTTAGTAGGTTAAAAATAGCAAAAATTGGACATTTTATCTTAGATTTATAACCATGGGTACAAGCTATAACAATTCTGAAGAACTAGCTAAGACATATATTGCTGTTGCTATTATTAACTAAAATCATCATTGGTGGCGAATTAACAATATTTAATAAGCATACGCAATTTCAGTTAAATATAATATTTTTGTAATACGATATAGACAGAGATATATTTAGTGTTAACTATTTCGCTTCTAATACCACTAAACGGTGGTTTGCTTCTTCTCCAGTAAAAATCTATAATTTGTTCTAATTTAAGAAGTTGTTTTGTACTGTTTATAAATACCTATACTAATGATAAAGAAAGATTATGAAGGTAGTCTTTGTATCAAAACATCACCGCACTTTGCCTGTTGTTTTGTTCTTGCTACTTTAAACCTTTAATTGTCAGTTTCAATATTTTCTGAACTTATTATTAGGAGAATCAGACCCTTCTAGGTACTTACATATCTAAAGTAGCAGAAAATTAATCGTGTTTAGCAAGACAGCTTGCAACTGAAAGGTTGCGAAAACACGTGTACACAGCGTGATCTTTATGTCAAAAGCAGAGGATCGGCATATTAAATTCTTGTAAGGAGTTTAAGAATGTGATAAAGTAATTTCCTGAAAATATTCTTAATATACGGTTTAATTTCTCATAGTATTTTTGAAACAGTAACATATTTATATATATTTGAGTATATATAATTACAGACGCAGATCAGATCATTAGCTAGAAGAGAGAGGACACTAGTTAGTGTGTGGAGACTTCGTTCTGGCGATTTTATATGATACCTTCATAGCAATTGGATAATAAAGTACAATAGGATATCACAAGTCAAAAGAGTATTTAAAATTAAATGAGAAGCTTAGGCAGGACTTGATGATATAGGGAATTAACGATAATCAACTAACGCTGGATAAATCAACGCCACACAGAGCAACATTCTCACACAACCTTCTCGATCTGATTCTGAAATTATTCTCTCTTTAACAAAGAAACTAATACATTCCAGCTACAGTGAGAGACACGGTAATATTGCCAATCAGTTTTCATACCTACTAATATAGCTTTTTTACATGAAACATGTATTTGAAGAAAAATGAATACCAACACAAGGAAATAGTCAACACGCACTAAGACAAAACATTCAATATACTATTAATTTCACATAGGCGTATATATTAGAGGTATATCACTACAACTCCATAGACGTCCGCGTTCTTAGACTAGTACGTAATGTTAAGCTACCAAATAATGTGATCTTAACTGTGAACTTGTGATTTCATTTTCTGCATTCCAGCCCAGGGCACAAAACAAAAGACGATTCCTAGAGACAAATAACGCATGAGTTCACCTAATAAAGGATAATTGCATTAACATTTAATTGAAAATTGTACTCACCTTTCCTCCAACGACTCAGCGTCACACGATATAACCTTCATAAGACTCACCTAACAGCATTGGACTAAACACCATAATAAACCCATCTTCCCACACTACAGAAGATGTGTTTCAAGATATGCACAATCCATGACATAATCACTATTTCCAGTCAATGCTAAGCACAAGACAAAGAAAAGTTTCAATACTAAAATTTTGTTTTTATTAATATTAACCCATTGACTGCTGATTCACCGTACATGGTAAGGTCCACCTCCAGCAGTTTAATGCGACTGTGCTACATACAGTGTACGGCTTGCAAAAATTCCGCGCGCGTTTAAAGCAGTTGCGATCAATAGGTTAAAGTGTTAAATAATAATTAATACATAGCCTTCCTTGAGCTGAAATTTGGTAACATGAAATAACAAAAGAAATCACCCATCAGTCTATAATGCAACAACGTCAGTTTTATGCACACCCAAAAGGGGTCGCTCTACATTATCAAAAATCGGTATAAATATAAATATATATACAAGTCTTATTAAATGACGAGTTTACATTTTGATCCGCTAGGGGATGATCAACTAACCTGATCTTACTTGTTATCTCACTAACTATACTAAACCTCACATCTTACAGGACGTTCTACTATGGAAAACAGCGTAGTACGTGCAATTACCCTAAATAATCTGACATGAGAACTGAAAAAGACAAGTCTATTTTAATTATCCTAGTACGCACCAATACAAATCTATAGTTTATCTTTCTAACGTATCATGTTAGACGGACCATTGTAACTTAGTAAATAGGGAATATATTTAAAACGCTATGAAGATATGGCGAATATCACAAATTTTTTAAACATAAATAAAATCCTTTTCCAATTTAAGTTGAAATAAAACTTTTTAAATAGTATTAATAGCAACGTTCAAATATGATTAATATAATTAGATAATATGCTTAAAAAAGTAAATATGTTTCATATATTTGCATTCTTACAAGTCATAAAACAACAGGAAACGTTTTCTCTTAAATGTATGCATTTCTAAGTCTGAAATCAAACGTGTTACTGTAATTCCCAAGTTTTGTATAATTTAATGCAAGTCAAGTGTAATGGTTTTTTGCATGCAAAAGGTGTAGCTTTTCAAACCAGAAGCTTTGTAGAAAATGTGTTATGGACTTTAATTGAATTCTGATCTGACCGGTTTGAGAAAAGAGACTGGAAACAAGTTTCACGGTAAAACAGAAACGCTTTATTAATTCAGCAGCACTCAATATCCTGGAGGAAAGAATATTTGTAATTTGTGAAATCAAAGCTGTAAAGTATATATCCAATTCACTTAGATATTTTAATTGCTAGCGATTTGATATTCCAAGATTTTCTCTTATGGATCACTTATTTTTACCCACTTCCGTTCTCGACTTATGAAAGAATAGATGAGAATGTTATTTCTAGGTTAACAGAATGCGCACAGAGTTGATACTTGGATTATAATTCCAAATTTATTACGTGTACCTACATGAAATGTGGCAAACGTTTATTAAAATCTACAAGTATGTTATGTTTTATGAAATTATTTGTCTTTGAATTGACCACGTCAAACTCTAACAAATCAGAGTGCATGGTGATGTTCATGTGAAGAATATACACTCTTTTGTCTATCGCACAGTTGGTATAATGCAATTGTGCAAGCTTCTAGAACCTCCAAAATGTGTTTCTACAATCTTCTCAGTATCTCTGAATATTGTATTGTTTACTCTTCTCTGCCACGAAGTGTCGATAAATGAGCAATGCAGAGTAAAATAAGTAGATGATAAATCTGGCATCAAATTCATAATATCCTGTTGAACTTCACTCTTTGGAAAGTCACTAATGCACACTTTGAGCCCCACACGTACACATAAAATTAATATATATATCCAGTTTCGTCCTCTCACGTTTATCGGGGATTGGTTCGATATTGAGACTTCACTGGCAAATATATATATATATCAGAGTATCACTGTATTATGTACTATTTTCATTATGCTTATGACGTCGACTTTTTTAAGAAGTTACGATTCGAGCACTTGTCCATGGTGATAGTAAGTGCCCTGATAAGTCTACAATAGCAATATTCTAATGTTGAGCTACTTTATGTCGATTGTCAAACATCACAGACCCTTTTATTTCTAATCATGCTCTTAGTGGATCAATAAATAGGAAGTGCAGCTTATTAAAAAGCTAAATAATATCACTTTTGAAGCACAATATCTAGTAAATTTTGAGGCAAATACCGAGGCAAAATTATTTTTGGATGTGCATTCCACTATTTTGCTTGCGAGTACAGACATCAATATTGGTACCACCTCTGAGTTGTTGTTTTTTTCATATTACCTGATGGTGTTTACATCATCTATGGTTCCATCCACTGACAAGGCTAGCTCAGCATCCTTTTCCTTGTCAACATGTATCACTAATGGGTGGTTTAGACTTACCAATGAGTACATGACTGCAGTACCATTGTGCAATATCAATATTACTCTCTGTTATCACTGAATGGAGAAAGAAATACTCAACTTTAAGTTACAGAACTTGATGAGTGGAAGTTTGTAGGGTTACCAAGGGAATTGAAGACATCTTAAATAGTACGTGTAAAGACAAACCGATAAAAATTATTACTGTCTAGATCTACTAATATTTCTATGTGAAAATGACTACTTTCATTCTGTGGAACTATTGAAGTATTGTCCAAGTAATATCAAAGCCCTTATTAATTGTTATCAACCTACTAGTTTTTCATCCGTATATTCCTTGAAGAAAAGTTACTAAAACCCATCAATACTTTCTTGATTTAGATGGTTACAATGGTATGACAGGACTATATTCATGGTAGATGGGTTCACGAGGTTGTGACAGTGCTTGTCAGTCATCGTTCCTAATCCATGCCTATATTATTTCATACACCGTTGGAGGATATTGCCTCCTCCTCTCCATTCAATATATTGTTATTGTTTATATGTATATTCTAGCTGGAGAAATTACCAATTAGGCAGATGTTCATGGTCTCCTACATCAGCTGTCATTTCTTTGTATGTTATCATGTGAGACTTTAGTGGACAGAGACTGCTCCATGCATGTGTTGTATTGAACGGGAAGGGAAGTTTTTGAGTGCCTGTGTTCAGACTTAGCTCTCTCTTAATTGAACTCTAGTGTCATATCATACTTGTACATACCAAATCAAGCAGTTACTGCGATTTATCTGGCCATTGATTCACATTTTCTTCCTTAATTTTATTGGAAGATGAAGGAACTCCAAATGGAAGTAATAATTTTCAAATACTTTCGAAAAAGAATGTTAGGAGTGAGTACCAGCTTTGTTATGTTGAAATTTAGAGAAGGTCAAATGGCAATCCTATACCATTCTTGTAGTACGCGATTCTACCATTGTTAGTTGAATATTTATTAAGAGGCAGTGATACTGTGAGTGATTCTATCTTCCATGTAGCTTTATTAGTATACCTAAGATTTTTAAACGCCTCTAATTTCTTCCTCAAACATGTGGAACTGTGTATTACCCGTAACAAATCTGTCAGAACTATAATAAGGGTTGTGGTACTTTTTGGAACTATTCTACATATTCGAACTTTATAATCTTCTAAAAATTCTAGACTCTCAGGCTGACATATCAGAAGGCGAAGTCAAAAGGATTCACAAGTTAAACACAATTGTAATAACTCTTCTTCCAGCAGTTTTAAGTTAGTTTAGAATTATATACTATGCTGAATGGAAATATAAATCCTATACCTTTTTTATCTCGCTGCCATGATGTATAAGGAATGGCTGATGTGTTGGGAATTGTAATATTCTCAGGGGGTATTTTTTAGCATTCTAATTTCTTCATCAGTTCCTCTGACTTCCGGGATAGAAAGAGTCTATTTACAAATGTAAAACAGATTTTAGCATTACATCAGTTTAGTTATACGTTTATCAGACTTAATGATATGTAATATGAAATACTACGCCATCTCTCTTCCGGGTAATGTTCTACATGTTCCTACATGTTCTTTTAATTATAGGTTTACTGCATTTAGAAGGTGTTGGTTTGTTTGGTTCCAAAAATTAAATATATAATTATATTTTCCACTATTTATTCTTTTGATCAGAGCTGGCTTTATCAAAGGGGCAAGGTAGGCATATATGCCATGGGCAGCAAAATGTAATGGCAGCGAAAAACGAAGTTGCCATAGAGAAATGTGAAAAAGGGAATAAAAGTTGATCTATGTGCACAAATAAATGAAAGAAAGGAAAACGAAATATAAGAGAGAATATAATAAAAAAATTGAAGACTAACATTGAGGGGAAGAAGAACGTTTATTGAAATGAAACTTAGTCAGCAGTACTTGGAGTGTCAGTTAATCAAAGCAGTAGGGGCACATTGTATCATATTACAGTCTCAATACTTATCACTTCCTGGGCTACAGCTGGCACTTTGCTATTGTTGGAGCAAGTTCCAGGGTCTAGTCGTGCATGTAGATGATATGGGATCTACCAAAAATGGTGTAAATATAAATGCTTTCACGAGCATCTATTGTATACTATATAAATAGATGTAATTGATCTAAATGACAGTTTTCTGTGTTCCAGTGCAACACAGGTTGATATATAAAGTAGGTAGTTTTAGTTATTATTTTTCAGTGATTTAGTTAGTCTACTTATTAGTGGTTAATTATTTATATTTCGAATAGTAGACACCTACTTTCTAGTACCAAATAAAGAAAATGGAAAGAGTAAAAAGAAAAAAGAAACAGATAGCTCTGCTGATGAAAGACTTGAAGACAGTAAAATAATGTTAGGATGTGAAACAAGCAAACAACGAATTAAAAATAAATGCTAATATCAAGAAACCAAAGAATCTAGTGAGTTTTCAGCAGATGATGAATTAGATAATTTTGAAAAAGTAAAAATGAAGAATTACTTAATTTTGAAGCAGTGAAAAAACTGATATTAAAAGCAACACTGAAAAACATGTTAACAATGAAAATTTTCACGTCTCTGAAGTTTAAAGATATCTCCATAATAGTCAAATGATATCAGTAAAAACTTGAAACAATTATTCATACTGAAAGGTACTGAAAAATTAATGGAAGAAGCAAATCAGGGTTCATTCTGATGTTATATTTTATTCTGTACAGTTAGAAAAGTGTGTGTGTTTTTCTTATAACAAAGCCACATCGGGCTACCTGCTGTGTCCACCGAGAGAATCAAACCCATGATTTTTGCGTTGTAAATCCGTAGACTTACCGCTGTCCCAGCGGGAGCAGTTAAAAAAAATATGTGTAAAATAAACTTACTTAGCAAACCCAACTTTATTGCTTTAACAGATCGATATCTTAGATATTGAAATATAACTTTAAAACTGAGACAGGAATAAGGGCAATTATCCCTTTAAACTCTTAGAAAATAAAGATTAAATTTAAATCCAAGATTGAATCATAGCTCACAAACTCATCTCAATGCTTAGGAACCTTTACAGTGAGATTAATAAATCAGAGAGACACACACGGTAAAATTAATTATTTTCTATAAACATACATCAAATAATAATGCGAAGAAAAACATAAAACTGGACTCGTAAGTCTCGAGTATGACTCTGGAAATATATTGCTGTGCTAATTATTAAGTACATTACTGAGGAGTATCAATAATGATGATTGAATTAACTGTTGTTATTCTTCGTTACCAATTCGAGAAATTTACTTTAAAATTATCCCTTACATCCAGATAACAACCTTTATTCTAGAGGATTAGAGGAAATGTTGCACATTTTGATCATATTAAAACCTCATATTAAAACCTCATATTAAAACCTCATATTAAAATTGGTCTAAGTCTTTTGTTGATATTTCTGTGTAACTCTGTCGATAAATGCATTGTTCTTCACCTCGTCCCTTACGAAGAAAGCACAAAGAAAGCACCTTCTGAAACTCTAGGAAAACTGTGTGTATCATATGAAAACACCATGACAACTCCAAAAGAGCAACGTACAGTTTATTCACAGTGTGATTTGTTTTATCCTACAATACGTGAACAAACGGTTTCTTCACATAGTCCGAATACTCAACCTAATACTGTGAAGAGGCCATTTATAGTGCTTTTCTATCTACAGATATAGTAATTCTTATTACCTTGAAAGCTTTTTTTTTAATATTCCAAATTAATTTTTCCATGTATATTGCACAGAGTTATCTTGAGACTTGCTCAAAATATTAGGTCATCAAGAAATTAATGTCGCTTTCTTTAGATGAAAAACCCGAACAACTTATATGTCAAGACAAAAAATTTATTAAATGAAATAGTCTTCATTCTTATCGATAATGCTTTTTCATCTTACAATCAGGTTGTTAATGCTCTGATTAAAGAAATCACTTGGCTTTGAAGAAAAAACAGGTCGATGTCTTCTTTAACGACTTCCACATTTGCATACGTTTTCCCATTAAGATGGTGTTGCAGCGAACAAAAAAGATGGTAATCTGATGGTGCGATATCTGGAGAATATGGTGGGTGGAGGAGAACTTCCCAACCCAACTCCATAATCTTGTGTTTAGTCAAACGTGCCACATGTGGACATGCATTGTCGTGGAGAAGAACACCATTCCGATTGACGAGTGAAGGGTGTTTCTGATGAAGGACTTGATTTAAACGTTCCAGTCTCTGTATTGACAACTCGCTGTGGTTTGAGGAGTTCGAAATGAATTAACTTCTTTGATATCCCACCAAATTCAAAGCATCACTTTCTGCGGATGGAGTCAAGGGTTTGTGGTCGGAAGTGGTTTTTGTCTAGGACTGAACCATTGTTTTTGGCGTTTAATATTATCATAGACAATCCGTTTTTCATCACCGGTGACAATTCTATCCAAAAATGGATAACGCGGCAAAAGAGACGAAGCAACCTTCACACGTTGGAAACGATGATCATCGAAGATTTCGTGAGGCAC
>NW_013669822.1:71337-89263 GCF_000517525.1 Limulus polyphemus
AGACTCAACAAGCGTTTTCAGAGCATCAATATCAATTCCAACATGTCGACCCCTGCCATCACAGTTTTTAAAGCTAAAGTTACCTGAACGAAACTTGCTGAACCATCGTTGACACTTACGAACGTTCAAAACATTTCCATAAATTTCTTTGATATTTTTTGTGGCTACAGAGGCGTTGTTTCCCTTTTTGTATTCAAACAGCATTACATGCCGAATGTGTATTTCGGCGTGTGCCATCACTATAAGGGATAAAAGTATACTGAACTTTACACATTATACAGGCTGCACTAACATGACGTTTTGGCGGTTCATTTAATTATTTTACGTGATGTGCGTTTTTTTTTGGGGGGGGGGTTAATGAAAGTGTTCCGAAACGCAGCATTAATTTCTTAACGACCTAATAGAAATAAAATAAAGAGGACAATATTCTTAATATTTTGATAATTAAAGAAAGAATACGGCATTTCACTTATTAGTTTAGTTTTTCATCATTTCTGATTTGTATATATGACGTTAAAAGAGAAAAAAATCCCTGAAGAAATCAGATGTGCAAAATCTTGGTCTTAAATAGTGTTTACCCAATATTTCTGGAATTTGTTTACATACAATGTTTCCTTTTTTTTCAATTTCAATTTCAGAAATAATTTATTTCTCTCTATAATCTTATTTTTATTTTCCTTGAAATAAAAACATATCACGTTTTGTTAATAGCCTCTTTTCCAACCAGTTTTAAATGGCAACAACTTCGCAACGAAAGTGTAACAATAGCACAAGGTGTAGTATGTTAGAGTACTAAATCAGAATCATATTACTTTAACAGTTTGTCTTATTACGATTTAGAAAACTTGTGTCTGGATACTTTTGTACTCGTCGAATGGCTGGAAACACAAGAAGTGAGCATTTTAATTGAGGAATTTGTTCATCATAAAAAAACGTTTGTTTGTTTGTTTATTTTGTTGTTAAGCGCAAATCTACACAATAGGCTATCCTTGCTGTGCCCATCACGGGTATTTAAACCCAGTGTCTAACCTTAGAAGCCTTCAGACTACTGAGTTATCATTCTTGACAACTCAAATAAGATTGGTAAGGAGAAACATGGTATCCCTGGTGGAAGAGCACTAGAAGGCAGATGAAAGTCATATCCAACAAAATATAATTACTGTTAGTGGCCATTAACTCAACTGTTTTATACATTACCAAAAATATTGTTACTAATAGTAATATTACATATGACTGTACTCACAAAGGATGTTTTATTTCGCATAAATCGAATAACTCCTTCGAATATGTTGATAATGGATAGAATAATGTTGATAGAAAAAGATATTGATTCTGCATAACGAGCTGAATATGCATAGTAGGTCGATTCTGCATAACGAGTGTATCCTACATAATTTACTTATTCTGTATGTTACCTATTGGAATTTCAAATGGTATGAAATTGAGTTAACTGATAATTTAAATTTAGTAGTTAAATTGTACTTTGGATTTAGTATTTAAATAAATGACGATATATATATAGTCAGTGTGTAATATTTTCCAACAAGATTGATACACAGTTTTCTTTTTTAACACAAATACGTTTTAATATACACACAACAGTACAATTTACAATATCAATTATTACAAATAGTTATTACAAACAATGATTCATAAACAAAAGTTTCACAAACTTACAAACAATACAAAGTATTATTTTTATTCTGGAACTTCCTTGATATCTTATCGAGGGTTCACGATGAGCGAGTTAATTACGAGTTGATGTAGGTATGATTCACTTAACGGGAAGCTAGCTAGCTTTGCCCTTAATTGATCACACGCCGATTTTTCCAACTGTGACGTTAGGTAGTGTCCGATGAGAATCCACTGAAGTTAAATGAGTTGTAATGTTCGAACTTTGTAAATGTTCCTGGTCAAATATCTGAAGTTTTCCGATTGGTAAAGGTTATAACATACACAGTTATAGCTTCCGAAGTTTTATAGCACACTGATTATAGCGAACTAATAGTAGACACTCTCTCTTGGCGCGTCGCGTTGGTTATATTTATAGCCGTGTGGAGGCGTTCTAGAAAATTCAGATTACGTTACAATACAAATTTAAGAGTTTATGTACACACATATATTGTTGATTCTTACTCTCAAGAATCTTCTACAACTTTGGAGAATAGGCGGGAGTTTTGCAATACATATTTAACAGTATAAGCTATTTGTGTTTCTAAATATAAATTTAATCTAAACAAACGTTGATATTAAAATAAATATATAATAATAAATTCATCACATGTATAACGTGTATTCTGAATAACAGGGCGACTCTTGGTAACGAGTTAAAACATTGGTGTGTTTTGGATAATATAGCAATTCTGCATAACATGTAGATTACAAATAACGAGCTACCATACGAGTTGAAACTGCATAACGAGTTTCAATACAGGTTTATTTTGCATCATGAGTTGATTCCGAATAATGGGTTCCAGAACGATACAAATTTGTGTAACAGAACTTGATTCTGCATACTATTTATTCTTCCTAACACGTGAAAAAAAAAAAGAACTTGTGCGTTGAAAAGATAATGTGAAACGTTACTAGCCCTTTGTTATGTAGAATTTACGGCATGTGGAATCAGATCCTGGTACGTAGATTTAATCCTATTTTAAATTGTTATACAGAATCGACCTGTTAGGTAAAGACAGTTTGTATGGTAACTCGTTATGTTTAATCGATCCATTATGCTGAATACAATTGTGTTTTAATCTATTATGCAGAACCCAATTGTTCTGTCTTGGGCTCCTTATCTTAGGAAGGACATTCAATTGTTGGAAAGGGTTCAGAGAAGGGTTACTAGAATGATGCCTGGGACGGAGGGGTTGTCATAGGAGGAGAGGTTTAAATCTCTCAAATTGTTTTCTCTTGAAAAAATAAGAGTTAGAGGGGATCTGATTGAGGTGTTTAAGATTTAAGATTGTAAAGGAAATTGATAGAGTTGATGCATAATCTTTTTTTCATACTTAACAGTGAAAATAGTAGGACTAGCGGACATAAATAAAAATTTTGGTAGGGTAGGAACCATTTTCAGCTAAGACAGTTATATTTTTCTACCAGAGTGGTTGGTCTTTGGAATGAGTTGCCTTCAGATGTTGTAAAGGCAGTAAATTTAAGTGAGTTTAAGAGAAAGGTTGTTAACTACATGAATGATAAGGGCTTGTTTTAAGATTTTTTAAAATTTATTTATTAATAGTTTTAGCTTAGTTTAGAGGATGGGATAGCCAAGATAGACCAATAAGTCCCATGTTGTCCCAAAACATTATGTTATATTATTGAGAACTGACCTGTTACGCAGATTCGACCCTATTATGAGCAGAACTGATATATTGTGCCCAATCAGCTCGTATGATAACTCGCTTTGCAAAGTTAACCTGTTATATAGAATCAATTCGATATCCAGAATTGATATATTTTTAGTATCGAACAGCTATTCAAAATTCGAAGGAGTTATTAAAACTATGTGATTTATGTTAAATAGTGTACTCACGCACAAAAACAAATTATTTAATCTTTACAACAGTACTTAATTTAAGTTATATTGTTTATTGAACCTATTAAAATTTTAATTTATTTTTGAGTAAGATTTTGTATTTCTTTTTCTTCTGAAGAATCCCCTTTTCAAAATTCTGATTGACCACATACGTGTTAGTCAAGTTCTCTAGGCTACACGTAAATCTTTCAAATTTGTTTTACGTTTTCGTATTCCACTTGATATAACATATAGATACATGTATATATATGTTAGATATTGATTGGAAGTGTATAAGTCTAAGAAATCAGTTTTATAAAGAGAACTTATATTTGTCCATATAGCCCTACCCTTTCTCCTGGTATGGGTATATAACTGCTAAGCATTCACAACACAAGCCATGTGTCATATATATATATATATGCTTCGTATAATTAATTTGAGAATAAACTTTGTGCTTGTAAATTTTATAATTGACAGTTCTGTAACATATTAACTGAACATACATTGAACTAGTTAGTGTGGCGCCGTTGTGGATGGCTCACAGAGTAACCACATTCAATACTGTTCACAGGGTGGCCACAGTGTGTCTGGTTTACAAGCTGGCCTGTGGATGATTCCTAGGGTGGCCATTGCGTGCTATAATGTAGTTAATTCATTTTGATAACACACATTGAAGGTTCGAAATGATTGTGCTTCACAACAAAACTAGCTATGTGGTAATAGTGTGTTTCACAGTGTGTTTTGCTTATGTCAACTCTGTGTAGAAGTTCCGTAAGGATTGTAGAAGGTAATGAACTTCACTGAGTCACACTACACTATAGCCAAAATTATACATGATAGTTAGTGTGTTCATGGTTAAAGTGTGTACAGCTATGTAGATGATAGATATACATTTGGAACACCGAGTGTTATGGATGTCTGAAGCAAGTGCATTGGCAGAACTTTCTTATGGTCACTCATGACTTGGATACAAGAATCATATTCACTTGATAGTTACTTCTCTTGGAAGCTTAGAACTGTCAGTTTTCTTCAGTTGATGACCAGTGTGGTTTTGGCCAATTTATCATTTATACCAGCTATTTTTCTCTATGTGTACATTATTCAGATATTTGATGATGAAAGTCAGGGTGCACTAAATAGACCTCTCCACATAGGCTCATCCGTCCTAACCTAAAGATGTCGAGCTGTTAGTTCCTCATCAGCGAATGCACCATGTCAATCAGTTTGTGCTAGTTGAAATTCTTCACGAGTATGGAAAATGTTCTAGATTGCACCTCAGTTGCCTCTGTTATTGGTTTAATTGAGAAACTCTGGAATGCTAGTCTGAAGTCTGACGAGTTTAGTCTCTCCATCTCTAACTGTGGTACTATATCAACATTCATCTCCTCTTACCTCCTTGGGAGACAGACCTAGTTCCCTATTCTTAATATCTAAGTAAAATAGAAGAAGAACGTAACAAAAAGGCTACTAATGCAAACTGAATGAACCATAGAAGTGAAAAGACATTAGCGTAATTCATCAGAGGACGTAGTCATGACACTAAAATAAGATCAAGTCACTCTGGGACAGAATGGAATTTCATTGAATTAAGCACTTGCTGGCAAAGTACTATAAAAATATCATATGTTGAAAATAATATTTAAAATTAAGATTAGATGAAGCGGGAATTGGTGACATTGATAATAAGCACTGAATAATAAAAATTACATCTAGCAACTTTCTCGCACAATCTCCCAGATCTGATGCTGGAAACAAACTCTCCTTAACAAAGAAACTACCTCTCCCAGTACTGACGAGAGCTCCAAAAGTGCAGCCAAATAAACACACAATATGATTTAATAAATGTTCAAGGTTGCATATCTGTGATGTATGACAAAATTTCTTTACCAGTAGCAACAATCTGTGGTAGCGGCATTGGTTCTTGAAAACGGAAACGGAAGTTACTCGAAACATTGAGATGAATCAGTTGCCGTTACAACAGGCTCTTGCTACACGTAAAGAAACTTCGTTAGGCATTACAGGATATTAATGTTCTTACATTGTAATATCTATTAACATAGTTTCATTACAGGAGGCTCAATTTCTAAGAAACGCACACGCCCTACACAAGGAAGCAGAAGCGGTCAACGCGCATGATCAAAAACCAACGTCAACTCTAATATGGTCCCAACCAGATGTGTAGTTGCCGGTTTTATTTATTCCTTCTAGTGGAATTAAATTATCACTAATATCTTACGTATAGCAGTAACATATTATAGAGGCGTTAGGCTATGATATTTCGATACTACAAGTAAAATTAACATGTTGGGATTTTTACGTACTTACTATAGGCTACTAACTGCGGCAACGAAAGTTGAGGTTTGAATTGGAAATAAATATTTACATACATCAATCAATCTCCAGAAAGAGAAAGAAAAGTAGAGTTTTTTTTTTTAACTACCAGAACATGCAATAAAACAATGACAGCATTATTTACACAATCGTAAACCTGCTAATATGTAAATATGAGATATGGATGTAAATTATTTGTACAACTTAAATTATATATATATATATATAAATTCTATATATACATATAGTTATAAATTATACGAAATTTATTTTTTTTACTTCCCATGCAAACACACAAACACGTACCACAGAGATAAAAATTCCTATGAGCCATGAAGATAAAAAGTAGATTGAATTATTTGGAGAATAAGAAATTGATATATTATAAAGGCAATTTTCCTCTACATTTTCGGCATTTTTAGGAGCTTCACTGGTTTCAAACTAATTTAACAGAGCAATGTTGATATATATTTCACTTTTATTTTTTTTTGTTTTTGCTTTGTTCTGATCAAAATAATTAGTGTTATTTTGTAATCTTATCGTAGCAATTCTGTAAGGTATTACTATTAATTTCAAGTTATATGACGATCATTAGTTAAATATATTTTATTACATTTTTAGTAAATTTCTAATAGGCGTCTCTGTGCTGTATTAGTTGAGGCACAAGAGATAAGTAGTTTTCTGTGCAAGCGACTTCGTTTGTTGTTTCACTTTCCTTCGACGTGCTTGTGCAATGAACCGTATTACAGTAATTGTTAACCATATGCAATTGGTTTCCATTTGTGAATCTACCCACGAACACGCTTGTTAGACTTAGAGAACTAATAACAAAACAATTACAATCATCCATCGACGTAAGTTTAATAAAAATAACACACACACAAGCCTGTTAGACTTGGAGGACTAATTAAAAACAATTACAACCATCCATCAACATAAGTTTAATAAAACCACACACGCTCAGGAATAATCAATCAGATGGCTTGTTCACATAGTTAAGAAAAACATTGTTGTTTAGAACACTAGGTCAAAAGTGAACTAGCTACATAGAAAAGAATCAAAATATTTAAAAAACTAATTTGAATATCCATAACGACAATTCTATATGTCAGACTAGTTAGAATTTTCTTATTGTCATAAATCAATATGCAAGAAAATTTAAATCCATAAAGATTGGAATGTATCGAATCATCATTTGGGCACAGTCGCTATTAATATTTTAGTTGTAATCTTAATATTGTTCAAAAGGGATGACTGAAACTGAAGAAAAGTATTAACAATTGTTAATACGTTATTGAATAAATGTATGACATTTTATACCGGTGTTGAAATTCTGACGTAAGCTAAACCTGATAAAAAAAGAATTAAACATTTTTGTTGTGTGTAATTGAGCACAAATTGAGCGGTATGTCTGCGGACTTACAACGCTAGAATCAGGGTTTCGATACCCGTAGTGGGCAGAGCACAGATAGCCTATTGTGTAGCTTTGTGCTTAATTACAAACAAACTTACATCTTTATTTAGCTCTCTTATTTTACAATATGATAGAAACTCAAATAAATAAGTAATATAAATAATTTTAAATGAAATATCTCAAAGCACCCAGTGGCTCATCGGTAAGTCCGAAAGCTTATAACACCAAAAACCGGGTTTCGATACCCGTAGTGAGCACAGCAGAGATAAGCCACGATGTAGTTATACGTTTAACAACAACATAACTCTAAAAGCTATAAACACAAATTAGGAGTGATAAAGAACAAGACTAGTTGATAATACAAACGAATTACGAAACCAACAACAATGAAGAATAATCGTTTTCTTTTGTCTTGTTATTATCAATTTTATATACTCATTTTACATGTGATTTTACAAGACTAGAAAAAAAGGTAACAAATCTAAGTTATTAGAATTAGCAAGAAACATATTTTACTAACATTTACTGATTTTTCTCATAGACCTTTAATTTATGGTCGAAATTTTGAAATTATATACTTTACTTAACATCTCATTTTATCTATGTTCAATACTGCAAGTTCTTAAATTTCAACAGGATCGTGTATTTTGGTATGAGTACAATTGGTGGATTCCTAGCATCAAATTACTGAACCGGACGTAGCTTAGTGATTAGGTACCGAGTGGCATATCGAAATATAGAAAGTTCGAGCCGTTATATGATGATTAATACTCTCCACACATTCACCTGTGGGGGCGCTACAAATATAAGAATTAATAACCCTATTCGGTCATTAGGAGCCGCGTAGGCGGCAAGTGCTGCTTACTGGTTTCTCTACTTCTGGTCAGCATTCCTAAATTAAGGTTGGCTAAATCTGAAAGTTAAGGGTCTCTCACTTAGCCGTTTAGCCGATTTGACGTGTAATTTGCATTTTGTATTGAAAATATCAAATATCTCGCTATAGTGATTGTGACTGCGACCACTCGAAAACATCGCTACTGCGCATAGTAACACTGGACCTACTGAAAGTTTAGGGATAAAATAGTATTTGTGATTTGTTTTTATATATCAATAGACTATAGGTTATTTAAGTAGAAGCATAAATATTTAAAACTAAACATCAAGTAATATGGTTCCCCAAAGTTTATTTCTTAATTCCTTGATTAATTCGTTTAAATATTCCAAGATCTAGAAGCTGCTCAGTATGCATTAGAGTGTACTGAATTTTTATAATGTTTCTTTTATTTTTAAATTTTTGAATTAATTTTAATATAATTGATAGACAGTAAATAGTTATTTTAAGCTTGCTCGGCACTTATAAAAATACCTGTTTCATGGATTATAAAAGTAATTTATAATATCAAATAATAGCATTTACTTTAAAGGTGCTTTTTTGTTTCTAGTTTTAAAGAACTGCATTGTAGAAGTGGTACAAACATTCGCTTTGTGACATAAGCATAAAGAATAAAAATTAATCAAATGCACAACATTTGCTGAAAATTGTTGCACTTTATGATATTAGCTACTTAACATTTTTCAAAGCATAAAAACAAGTTATGTTGTAATACGTTAAGCCAATTCCCCAGGTGTGTCAGCGATAAGTTCACTCAACTTATAATGCTAAAATATGGGATTAGACTTTCATCGGTGTACAGAGGGTAGGTAGCACATTGTGTAGCTTTGCGCTAAGACATCAACAACAGATGTAAGCTTGAAATAGGAAAAAATATCCATACCACTATTTTCAATAGTCATGGACAAAGACAACCTAACGATCACTACCACGAACACGCTGTAATATAATAACTTGGCACATAAGCACATGTATTTAAGAGTTGTAAAATGGATCAGTCTTACGCTCTAGAGTTGGATTTGTTTGCTCATTAATGTAAATGTTAGATGTCCTTTTTCGAGCTCGAGCCCAGTAACTCACTGTAAGAGATTAAGTATAGTCTATTATCATTAACTTCTGATGTAAGCAAACTATTTAGATACATCAGAATTAAAATATTATTACAGTAATTACTATGCCGATCTATCTAAAAGTATGCAATGCCGTGAAACACAAGCTCATATTGAATAAACAGAGTTGTTTAATTGTGGCGGAATGCTACAAGTTCTTCAAACACCTATAGAATGATAGGTTTCTTTTTTGTGAGTGTAAAACACTTAAATACACTAGTTCGAAAAACTTATATTGATCATAATGCGTTGATGCATCAGTTGAGTATTCACGGTATATTGTCGACCATAAACCCTATAACATCTTATGATGTTCGGCTAGCTTAGGTCATTTTACTACTATATTCGTACAACATCTTAACCAATACTGTTAATGAAGCTAACGTTAAAGAAAAGATAGAACATAAAACTGCTAGAAGAAAGATCTTCTATATTTTATCAGAGAACACGATAAAGAGTGAAACTATTACTACCGTATTTTCACTTTACATTACTAACCCAGGGCAATGAAGTTGATAATTATAATCAATATCTTAGTACATTAATTTAGAAAAATTGTACTAAAACTGAGTTTGCTCACACAAATGATTCGTGAGAGTTATGGATAACGGTATCTTTGTTCAGTACATTGACATTGTTTTTTTCCTGGGAAAGCCTTTTCATTTCCTGGTTTTGGCGAGAGCGGACAATACAGTCTGTGGCGTAGTAGATTAACGCTCTTTCTCGCCGCATGGTGTTGTTCACAGTAGCACATCGGAGGCATAAGATCTCCTTAAATGTTCTTCGGAAATCCTGGTGAAATGTGACGTAGATGATAGGATTCATCATGGAATTGGTATAACCAAGCCACAAAACTAAGCTTCGAACTTGATGTGAGACGTTAAACATATCTTCATCAATAGCTCGGAGAAGAGCCAACACAAAGAAAGGTAACCAACAAACAGTGAAAGCGGACATGATAATGCCCAATGTAACAGAAGCTTTTCTCTCTTTCCAGACTGAAGATTTACTTTTCGTTTGGTTTTTTTCATGGTTTTCTCCGTCACCAGGGCTTTTAAAAGTATGGTCAGAAATGCTGTCAGAAGCAGAAGGCGCATGCATTTCTTGCGCTGTGATTGAATCGGAAATAGAATTGTTGTGTGCAACTCTGTGTACAGAACAAACACTTTGAATAAGTCGCTCTGACTGACAATTTTTATTACAGTAACCGTTCTCATTTCTCCACAATTTACGTTGTGCGTAAACAAGAGACTTGTGTTCGGCCTCAACCACACGTTTGGCTGCAATGTATATTTTGAGGTACACGAATATCATTATTATAAGTGGAATGTAGAAAGCGCCAAGAGTAGCGTACAGTTGATAACCAAAGTTCTGACTTACCTCGCATGTGGGATTGGCCAAAGTTCCGTGTTCGTTACCCAAAACTAATAAAGGTGGTACACTTATGAGGCACGACAATACCCAGACAAAAATGATACAGATCCAGATCCTACGAGAAGTTCTTCGGACCCCATAAGTGAGGGGCTTAGTGATAGCCAGGTAACGATCCACACTGATCATACACAGATTCAAAATGGATGCCGTGCAACTGGTGACGTCAAAAGCCACCCACATGTCACAAGTACTAGGTCCAAGGTTCCAGTTTCCGACTAATTCGTAATGAAGAGCAATGGGCATCACCAGGAGAGATACACACAGATCTGAGACTGCCAACGAAACCAGAAGAAAATTGGATGGTTGTCGTAGTTTTTTAACCAGATAAACTGATATACACACCAAAGAATTTCCAATAGCTGTGGCAGCAATCATACTAGTGAGGAGAACTAAGAGAATAACAGATGAAGGATCAGAGTATTGAGCTGACATGGTGGGATCTTGTGTAAAGAGCTAAAATGTTACTCTCTAAAGTCCATTTCAATTCAGCACGAGTCGCTGTTGAGTTTGGTAAAGGAGACATTGGCGATTGATTTGAAACACATCCCAGATTTCGTGAAATAGTACACCATTCTTTATGTTCTTTGGAGACTTGATGGAAACTGGAAAAATAAATGAATGAATAAATAAATAGAGCCGATAACTTTTCCAATATGTTTAACATTTAAGAAATACGAGCTATGATATTTTATTTTTAGTGAAAACTTAAGGGATGATCAGGATCCTTTCAGAAGCATTTTTATGCATTAACCAAGTAGATGTTATTATCTAGTCTTATAAAAAACTATAAGTTTTATATTTATAATTTCTTTAAAAATATAAAAAGCATATATATATATATATATATATATGTGTGTGTGTGTGAGTGTGTAACTTAGTTTATCATACTTAATATTACTGATTTAAGAATAATTAGTTAGCATTGACAAAAGCATGTATAAATTAAACAGGTTTATTATATGATATATACGTAGCAGTATATACACTCAAAATAAAATATATAAAACAATCGTTGATTCTGAAAATACTACGATACTTTTAAATATACGTTTTTGGTAATTCTTTACGTTAACTATTTTTGGTTTAACATGCAATAAGAAATTGAAAGTATGATTGCTTCTAAAACATTATACTCAAGCTCACATAAATATGAATTCAATCTCCCGAATTCACGAAAATACCAAATTCAGCAAATAATGAAAACTAAAGATAGAGATGAAATACAATTTTATGTCTACGAGTTCTGAATCGAGTGAACAAATATAATTCATTCAAAAACAGGTTTCATAATTAATCTTATCAATTATTTATAGTGGAAAATTTTTCTCTATTTAGGACACATCTAAAAAAAAAAACAGCATAATATTAGATGTTCATGGAATTCAAAGGTGGGACGAACATTGGATGGCATATAATGATGAGATACTTGTTTGTTTTGCAGTCGGTTAACGTTCAAACCATCTAGCAAATTACCATACTAAGCAGAGTGTGATATTCAGCTCAATATCAGTAACTTCCACAGAATACCAATAAAGGAAGTGTAAAAAGTAAACATCCGACACCAATGAATACATATCTGTAGACCACATTTATTATGGAACATGACTATTCAATGTCTTACTATAGTATAAGAAGTTAAAATTATATTTTACCTATATCTAAGTACATATTAAAGTATCCAGAAATAAATGATATTCTCTGTATATTGTATAGCGTTCAAATGAAGCTACCTAACATATGATCATTGAAAGAATACATAGAGTAACTCCGTTCCAGTAAGTTTCTCAGAAGTAGAAAATATTAGAGAAAAGTGCTATAAGACGTCCCTTTTCGGTAAAATGGTTATTTGTGTACATCAACAGTTATGAAGTGCTGCCATCAGAGGGAATTATATGTAACTATTGTTTACGCGGACCGGAGATGCGCGACTTCAATGTTTTGTTCTTGAACAACTTTAACCTAAGATAAGCACTTTGATTTTTTTATGGTTACAAGGTATATATATATTTAATTTTATTTGTTGTTAAGCACAAAACTACACAATGAGGTATTTGTGTTGTGCCCACCACGAGTATCGAAACCCGGATTTTAATGGTGTAAGCCCTCCAACTTATCGCTGAGCGACTGAAGGAAGATATTTCAGGACAATTAACTTTGTTATTCTCAAACAACGAGGAATTATAGACAGCCGGATATACCATAAAGAATCACAGTTCACACTTACAGACTTTTTATAACATGGAATTGCTTTATGATGAGTGACACAGGGTAATACGCCCCCCCCCCCCATATTACGTCTTACACCATACCAATGACGAATATTTCTGCCAAAGGCTTCAGCTACAATAAATGTTATTGCCCCACGCTATATTATGCACGTTCTTTTATGTCATTGTCTTACATACTTCGCAACTTACGCATGACGCACTGCCTACCCGATTCCTACACTGAGTGTTTAAATGATGATTTAAGTGACTTACATATGGTAGCTAAATGCATCAGTAAATTTAAATTGTTATGATTTAAATAGGGGCCATTTTACCCTGTCTTTGGCGTCCGTTTTATCAAAGATGTGGAGTTAACGAAGAGTTTATGCTCTTAGATACAACCTACACCAGTAGAACCTAATAATGTAAAATTCAGTGAATTAGAAGAAATATCTACAGAACGGATTAACGTTTTGAAAAATGGAGGAGCCTACTGAAACGAGACAGTTCGTACCTGTAAAGTTCTTAATGATTCTTCTTACCTCCAATAGCATGTACAAACAATAATCATGTTATCTGACAAAACGTGAATATTTCATCTTAAATAATTTTGTGAAAATACTAATATTTATGGTGAAATCGCATTGATGTGATGAATAAGTAATGTGTGAAATATATAACTGTGCGGCAGCCAGCAAAATTTGTGAACACAAACAACATTGAATTATTTTCAAGGTCATGAAATTAATGTATATATTTTTTATGATTAGCAACATATTTCTTTGGAATCGTTTTTATAAATTAAGTGTGGCTATAAATAGAAAGTTTGTATTCTGTAGCCGCGAAATGCTGCTTAACACGCTATGTATTTTCAGTTGTATGTGGAGAAGGGGGTGGGCGTCTTAACTATGAAAATGACATTCGGATTCGAATAAGGTTCAGCCGATAAAGTTGACTAGTGGCTCTCCTTCTGATTACCAGTTCGAAACCATGTATGGCTACGCCTGAACTTTAGAGGTCTCTAGCCTGGCCGTTTATTGCATGCGTTGATGAAGTTACGCTCATGTTGGAAATGCCAATAGTAATCTGTTGATTAAAAGCTGAAATGTTACAAAAAAGAAATATTCATAACCTCCTTGTTGGAAAACACGTGTTTGCAATAATCTCGTTGGGAAACTACTAGTACAGGAATATTTGTCATTTGAGGAACGGATAGAGTTTTCATTCCTATAGCTATGTTTAACTGGGGTGATGATGCGCATGAAAACAAATAATGAAATATTATTGCTTGTCCTGAGGACACTGTTTTGTTGTTTTCAACAATATAAAAGCCTCGAACTCAACTGTTAAAATTACTCTTTCAATATTGAATTTTCTTACACTACTCTGTAGTAGGAAATAGCCGGACTGTTAACAGAAACGTGGTCTCGATTCCTGTCTTGTCTTCCTTCGTAATTCTATGTCCCAAACTTTAATTTAAGCACAATACATTACAACTTAGTTCCTTCTTTTGCAAGCGAGAATTAGGAGCTAAATTACATGATTAAAATAGAATATCAAAATGTGTACACATTGTTATACAACAAAGTCATTGTGTATTACCTTAAGAAGGTGCTTATAACTTATATTAGTTATTTTTTGTAAAATAAAAAGTGGGTATTAATTAATTTTGACAAATCATATTTTAATCTGAAAGAGTAGAAGACGTTCGTTAATTAAATCATATTTTATTGATTCTCACAAGGAGGATATCGCAAAAAAATGTTTTTTTTAACTAGTGAATCTACATCACTATTCAGGTATAGGTGCTAAAAGCCCCCACCCCCAGTAATTCAGCGGCATGTCTGCGGACTTGCAACGCTAAAAACTGGACTTCGATATCTGTGGTTGGCAGAGCACAGATAGCCCATTGTGTAGCTTTGTTCTTAACATAAAACTAAACAAACAAACAAATTTTAATTAAATATTAGAAGAACGTTTCACTAGGTTTACTTGGCATCATCAGGGGGCTAACAAGAACTGGGCTAACAGAATTTAATTTAGAAAAAATAAACGTTATGAATAAAATAAGCAAAAGTTTTACTATGTACAAATGATAAAAACTTGTTTGAATTTATGCATTAGTTTTTTTTTTTAAGCACAGTCTTAAAAAGACAATCTTAGTACCCAACCATAACGTCTCATAACACTAGCTGATGTTTTCATTACTTCGTAATAGAAGAGACTACTTTCATCAAAGTTACTTGTGTCAGTGCGGGTCACTTGCAGAAATCTCACTTTAATCGAATCTTATCACCCATGTACAGAGAAAACCTTAACACCCCGTATGAGATCAAAACATCTGCAGTTAACGCACGCATGTACAGAGAAAACCTTAATACCCTGTATGAGATCAAAACATCTGCAGTTAACGCACGCGTGTACAAAGAAAACCTTAATACCCTGTGTGAGATCAAAACATCTGCTGTTAACTTAATTTTCATAACGAAACCTTTTTTTTATGCTTCCCATCCGTTCCAAGGTGGGACAGTGGTAAGTCTACGGAATTGCAACGCTAAAATCCAGGGTTAGATTTCCTGCTCAATGTAGATTTGCTATAAAATAAACAACGCTTCCTATCCCGGAAGCTCTATTTCTTCTTTGATGATCTAGATTGATAGACAGAATAGAATCTTTGCCGAAATGTTTGCATATTTTGTAACAAGTAATATCGTTATTATTAAGATGGAATACAAATACACCTAGTACTGTCAAATGCATGTTATATTAAACATCTACATATGTAGTTTGTATAATGAAATAGGTTCAATGGACATCATGAATGATTCGTTAGAACAGCAAATAATTTTATCAGACACCTGTAGAAAGATGTGTAATTCATCATTTCACCTATGACAACAAAACCTTACCAAAACATATATAATAACAAAATATAACATAAAATTATTACAAACAGCGTCTGTAACCTTATATCAGTTAATATTAAACGTTCAGTACTTCGTTGATCCTCATCGTACTTTAATAACCTCTGCAAGGCTATGCGGCATGCTGTCGATGATGTTATTGATGTAATAATCCGTGATTTCATCCCAACTTGTCACTAGAAGGTGTTTTCAACTCAGTTACAGTAGCTGGTTTGGGGGTTGTGGTTAGAAATTTTCTGGTTCAGCTTTGCCCAACAGTTCTTAATGGGATTACAATCTGGAGAATTTGCTGGCCACTGTAATATTATAAAGTCCTCCTGGCCGAGATAATCCTGTACAATAAGTGCACAGTAGACATTGTCATCCTGGAACAAAAACTGTTGTCAAATCTTGCCCAAGCATATGGCAGAAATATTGGCTCCATGTGATGCCCTTAGGAAGTGCTATTGACGTTTTCCTGAAGTAAATGGAGAGCCATTTTTCCACCATGATGAATAGCCGCCCAAACATATATTGCACCATTTCCAAGTAACAAGTGACGGCGAGGAATTCTGGTTACTATCGGTTTGGAGATAGCCCTTCCTGCAAAATAACTTTGTTTGATCAGTCTTCTATTCATTGTTCTTCTGGATACTCTGAAGTGAATGTATTAATTAATGCCATTTCTGTCGTAAAGTGTTCCAATACTTCTTTCAACCTGGAACAAAGTGCCCTGTAGCTCGATGACATTTTAGGATTCTGGATACAATACACTAGTGGTACCCTACTGTTCTGGGAATGTAAGTTTGCTTCATACCATTTCTGGACAGTCGAACAATTTGACGCCCTATAACTTCTGGCAAGTAACGAGGCATAACTTTACATCAAGTACAGAGAAACTGTCTGAAAAAAAAAAAACATTGATCTGTTTCGAAAAAGATTATACAAAAAGCACACCCTTTTACACAAATCAGGTGTGTATATGTGTTTTGACGAACAAATGCTGAAAACAATTTATACAGACCAGAATAACAACTCGCACATGTTTGTCTGTTACCACTCGGGCCTTTACTCAATAACTATTCCACGCATGTAGACAATAACATCAATATAGAGCAGTATGCAAACAATTTGTCAAATACTGTATTTATAACGTATTTTAGATACGACATTATATGCTCTTCAATGTAGCTATTTGCCCATCTAAGCTGACCAAACTGGATTTTGAAAGTGTATGTTGAAAACACACCTGTTTTAAGCATTCATTTAACAAGATAAACATATATATACATATAAATATAACCATAGAAATATTTGTTAATGTTTGTGTGTTAAGAATTTCGCGCAAAGCTACACGAGGGCTATCTACGCTAGCCGTCCCTAATTTAGCAGTGTAAGACTAGAGGGAAGGCAGCTAGTCATCACCACCCACCGCCAACTCTTGGGCTACTTTTTTACCAACGAATAGTGGGATTGATCGTCACATTATAACGCCCACACGACTGAAAGGGCGAGCATGTTTGGTGGGATGGGAATTCGAACCCGCAGATTGCGAGACGAGTGCCTTAACCACCTGGCCATGCTGGGCCCCACATAGAAATATAAATTAAGAGATCGAGTAAATTCATAACACCGACTATGGCAGAGCAATTATCTATGTTGCAAGGGTCGTAAATTCTCCGATACCTTCATCATCATAAACTGTTCTTCCTGGCCTCACCCTGTAATTTGTGCTCTGTTATTATTAGTTTGTCGCATGGGTCTAACGCACCTTGTTTTTAGATTGCTAGATAATATTTTCATTTTCTCGAGCCTCACCCTTTAAACATACATACTGAATGCACATAGCTCATGATTAAGGTATTTTTCTAAGAAATGCAGTTGTTCCGTATTGGAGACACTAAATTTGATTTCATTTGGGAAAAGTTAATAATTATAGCTTTAGAAGTATACTTATGATATAAAAAAAACAAAAATGGTCATATGTGTCATAAGACTTAAAGCTCGAAACAACGAAACTTAGCACTTATATGAAGACAAATTATCCAAAACAATATGCATGCGATAGTGAACATTAGGTTTATGGAATGGCTTGTTTGTTTGTTTGTTATGGATTTCG
>NW_013669822.1:89718-94292 GCF_000517525.1 Limulus polyphemus
GGGCTACTCTTTTAACCAACGAATAGTAGGATTGACCGTCACATTATAACACCCTGGCCATGGAATGGCATTAACCACGTTTAGAAATCATACTTCTAATAATTAAATATATGATTTAGAAAAACGCCGACGTATTCCACTTTAGTTAAGCTAACTGAACAAAATACCCAAATTGTAGAATAAACATATTAAGAACACTTATGACATTTAGCCGGTTTTTTGTTTTTGTTTTTTGTTCAAATAAATTATGTTTACCTTTTAGAAACTATGAATGCCCTTTAAAAAAAATACAGAATATATATGTTCTATTTACATATGAAAACATTAGGTGAAATTCTGAAGGTTTCAGTACTATAACAGGTCTTCGAGTGATCCTTTTGAGCTTTCATAACATCTTGGAGACAACATTTCATGGATCTTTTCAAGCGTATAGATTGGACAGTAGTGATACATGTATTCTAACGTCCCCCACATTTTTTCGTTGGATCATCCGTATTACCTGATCCTGTAGCGTCAAGTCACGCAGCAGGGAAGAACTTTTGAATGCTGAGTTTGTCCTGTCTAAAATGGTTTGAAATGTCCATAGTATTTGCTTTAACTAATAAACAACATTGGTTTTCCTTTTCATGTGGGAAATATCACATACACTAGTCTTCTGGTCTTGTTTTTTAACATGTTTTCATACTGAAAACTTTGATAAAATATTTGATTACTTAAAAAATACCAACAATGTGCAAACACAGGTAGAGTGTCCTTACATTCAAAGATTGATAACTATCTTTCGTGTCAAGTAATGGTTTGAAACAAATAAAAATTCCTTTAAATTTAGCAGACTTACTAAAGATCTAGCATGTTTATCTTGTGAGAATTGAATGACTTACAATGTTTTGTAATATCTAATTCAATAACTTTATATTGAATAATTTATGTAAAATCATGACTCACTGATGATTTTACTTAATTATGATTTGATAATTGAATGACTTACAATGTTTTATAATGTTTAATTCGATAACTTTAACATAAACGCATGGCCAAGAAATAATTTCAAGGTTAATTATTTTTAAACGTTTAAGATTAAGTAAATACATTTACGAGAAATTGGACTGACAGGGTTTGGGGACCAGAATTAGACTTAATTAATATTAACATCTGACCAAAGAAAGCTACCTATATTCATACGTTCTACAATATGATATTTGGCTTGTTAAGTTGCTCTTAAATTAGATTTAAAGTTTCTGTCATTTGTTGGCTATCGGTATATTGATACATTTATTTCACTTTTTTACGCTAAATCTGGGTAGACTTCTAAATTCAACCTCAAAATCACCCGAGTCAGTAGCTTTTTTTTAAATTGCTATAGTTATTTGCTTAGTTGTTACCATGTATGATTTTTAGAATGGTCCTAAACATTAAACGTTTTCACATATAGTCTAAAAGAAGTGTTTATTTATTCACTGGAAACTACTTAAAGAGTTTTATGTTCTTTCAGTGAGGTTCAGATAACAAAAGTAAAACGCTTTAGCAGTGGATCTTTAAAATATTATATGTTAACTAAAACTCTTTCAGTGTTTTTGTCATATTTTCCTCTAAAATAATAATTTTAATAATTATCACAACAATTGAACTAACATTAAGAATACGTTCTTCACTTTCAAGAAACGCAACTCTCCAACATTTACCTATTGCCGTTAGATTATTTCACTTGAAATGCTTTCGTGGAAAAAGCTATTACTATTCAGAGTTAACCAACTACATTTGCAAAGGCCGATATTTGGCCTTCTCCAAGTGCGCCAAAAGAAGGATTACAAAAACTGTCATATCACAGCTAAACAACTAGATCAAAAACTGTTTATCTCAGAAGACCCGAGGAGAAAAGCATGACTTCACTGCTGATGAGAGTGCAAACTGTGGATGGTGACTGACTGAATGCGGCACGTTTCACTTTTTTATCAGAAGCATAACTTGAAAAGTGGAGAAAGCCAAACGAGACACTTGCTTATGGTGTTCTGACAGTGTAAGCTGTTGGAAATGATGCGATCGTGTGGCAAAAGTTTCGTGACAGGAGTTGGGTTCTTTGACTGTTTCGGAATGTCGAAAATCATTCAGAGTGTACCAGACGTTGCCACTGATCTATCAACGTTTCAGCGCTGCACTTCGATCCTTATCTACGACGATAAAACAATACAGGGTACAATACATTGTCCAGAATTAGTTTGAAAAACATGAGAGTGAATTGGATCATCTAAAGTCGGATCTGAATCTCAATCCCATTTCAAACCATATTGGGATGAATTTTAACGTTGATAGGTCATTAATTGACTCTTAAAAGCAATGTACTTCAGATCGTTTCAAACTTAATGGATATCACATACTTTTAGGATTAACTATCATTCTAAATTTGAAACAAATATAAGAAAAGGTTTTTCGCTAAGTCTCTGCTAATAACATATGAAAATAATGATTTGGGATCGAAAAATAACGTGTTCAACAAACATCAGTGATTATTCACCGAGACAATAAGGTGTTATGTAAGAATGAATAAACACATTATATCGAAGCTTTAGGCTTACGGGCTATAGTTATAAATATTTTCAATATTTTATTCTGTGTGCTAGTAGGTATTTATAAGTGATTAAAGATAAATAATATTTGATTATAAAATTGCTAACAAAGAGTTCAAAACAAGTGAATAAAGTGCCTTGCAAAAGTATTCACTCCCAAAAAATAACTCTAGAATCCGGCTTTCTATACCCGTGGTGGGCAGAGCACAGATAGCCTAATTACAAACAAGCCCAATAAATAATGTCACATTTTGATGAAATAAAATAATGTAAAAACCATTTTTTTTAATGAACTGTTTTAATCAAACCTCTAATGATCAAACTTAACACTGTTATACTTGAAGGAGTTTGAATGTCAGCCAAACCTACAAAGAAAAAATATATATTAAAATTTTCTGATTGAAATAAGTATTAAGCCCATAAGTCAGTACATGGTGGAAGCAACTTTAGCAGCAATTACTGCTGTGAGTCTTTTTGTATGGGTCTTTACCAGCTTTGCACAATAGGATAGTGTAATGTTTGCCCATTCTTCCTGGCAAAATTGCTCCAATTCTGACAAGTTCGTTGGGGGTCGTTGACAGACTGCAATGTCTCGCCATAAATGTTCTATTGGATTCAAGTCAGGACTTTGACTGGACCACTCCAGGGCATTCACTTTCTTATTTTGAAACCACTCTAGTGTGGCTTTGGCCTCCTTGTGCTTCAGATAATAGTCTTGCTGAAATGTTAATTTTCGATCCAGTTTTAGATTCTGGACTGACTCAAGCAGGTTTTCCTCAAGGATTCACCTGTACCTTGCATCATTCATTTTCCCCTCAATCCTGACAAACTTCCAAGTTCCTGTTGATGAGAAGCATTCCCATAATGTGATGCTGCCACCATCATACTTAACAGTTGGGATGGTGTTGACTGGGTTATATGCTGTGTTGGGCGAGCGCCAGACGTTACACTTTGAATTTGGATCAAAATACTCAATTTCAACCGAGATTTAAGATGATATTATTTCAGTAATGGCTTCTTTCTTGCCACTCGCCCATACAGGCTAACTTTGTATAGGGACCGGGATATGTTCGATGTATGAACACTGACTCACATCTTCACAGTGGCATCCCTAACCAGTTTCTTGCCTGCCAACCTGCTTAGTTTGGAAGGGCGGCCTGATCTGGGTAGTGAATGGGTGGTATGAAGAACATTCCACTTCTTAATGATGGATTTCATTGTACTCAAAGAAATAATCAGCGAAATTTTCTTGTAACCTTCTTCTGATCTGCGCTTCTCTACCACTTTATCCCTGATTTGCTTGGAAAGCTCCTTGGTCTTCATGGCTGCTTTGTTGTATTACTAAGTGAGTTGTGGCTTAAACAGATGCATTTATTCTGTTGTCAAGTTAAATTACTTTGATCACACACAAACTAAGACCACTAATGTTTTTAGCTTTTCAAACTGATATTTTGCATCCAAACTGAGTTAGGGTTGCCGTAGCAAAGGGGTTGAATATTTATGCAATTGTGAATATTCTAATTTTCTTTGAAAAACTAACTTACTTATATAATATTAGCATTTTTTAGCTTTCTCAGTTTGGAGTAGATTGTGTAGATTTTAAGTCTAAAGTCCCATTAGAAAGTTTCATGATTGCAAGCTCATATAGCAACAAAATGTGAAAATTTACAGCGGTGGGGGGGGGAGAAATACTTTTGCAAGGCACTGTATAGTGACGATGTAGGACTAGGATACATTTTACTATTTAGTCATAATAGGGGATACGGTTTGCCCCTTGGTAGAGATTTGAATTTCGAAGATAACAAGCCGGGTTCGAATCCGTGCGATACCAAACAATATTCCCTACTCTTTAATCAGTGGGTGCATTGTGACAGTCAATCTCTGAACGTAGATGGTGGGTAATAAGGTACAGCTAACTGGCTGACCACTCTCCCCCTGTACGTGGTGAGGGGACCTCCCAGGGAAGGTTCTGTATTTACAGTTACTTTCTCTGGGATCTAAACATCCACC
>NW_013669823.1:0-730 GCF_000517525.1 Limulus polyphemus
AAAGACTTTTAATGGCTGGAGACGGCTTGAATGGGTAATGAAGAAAAACTTTAATATTAAAGTTTTTCTTCATTAACCATTCAAGCCGTCTCCAGCCATTATTAGTCTCAAAGTGGGTTCCTCGTCATCGAATGTAAAGATTTTGCACTCGCCACTCGGTAACTCTTAACCCTAACAATCGTGGATCAACTTCTTTCCTAAAAAATATATCTATTTTGAGTTAATTTTTTAATATAATGATTAATATAAAATATACCATGCAGCATGACTTAAGCTACTATATAAGAAAAATAAAAGTCACGTATATCCCATGCAGTTTTTCCAGAAGCAACTTTTCTAACGCTTATAGAAAAACCCTATTGGCCAGTACTAAATACAACCTCTACATAAAATGGCAGTTACTATAATAAGCACCACCCACATTCATAATGTAAAATCCAGAGAACAACGTTTCATCACGTGCTTTCCTTATCATCATATGATTTGTCAAATGGGAGATACAGCAATTGGAATAATTGGTACTGAAATTGACACTTTCGACTAGGATTGGCTAAAAGTTTTACAACCGAGGTTTAACACGCCCAGACGCAGTTTTATAAAGAAAACAGACTAGAAAAAGAACGTTGTACATTTGCTGTTGTATTAAAGTTTTTCTTCATTACCCATTCAAGCCGTCTCCAGCCATTATTAGACTAGAAAAAGGTTTAGATACCAATCATAGATGGCAGAA
>NW_013669823.1:1731-2890 GCF_000517525.1 Limulus polyphemus
GTCTTCTTGTTTATTTTCTTTCTGCTCCAGCCACTGTTGTAGTCTGTCTTCTTGTTTATTTTCTCGTTCTTCTTGTTTCCTTTCTTTTTATTCCAACAATGGCTGTAATCTCTCGAGCTGCCTCCTTGTGTAAAAGACAATAAATCGTCCTTTAATGTATCTAATTCGCTTTTAAATTTACTAATGTTTTCCGTTTGTACTTCTTGTTCCATTTGCCACTGCTGTAGTCTCTCTTCTTGTTTCTTTTCTTTCTCCTCCTACCACTGCTGTAGTTTCTTTTCTTGTTTATTTTCTCGTTCTTCTTGTTTTTTGTTTTTTTTTTGTCATTTCTTGTATTGCTGCCATCAAATCTGCTAAGTCGTAGTTTGATTTGCCACTTCTCGTTTCCATCTTTTTTTTTTCTTCATTTTTTTCATTCCCACTCTCTGATACCAATTTGTTGGGTATCTGCTTGTTTGTTAATTTTCGGTATAAATTCTTTCCAAGAAACTTCAGTGATACAAGTCCTATCTTGATTAACCCAGTTTATTCTTCCTCGACACAAACTTTTAATACACGGTAATTTCACAGTGAGTATGTACCTCGTCACTCTAAACTTTAACAACTTTTATAACACAGCTATAAATCACAGTGGTTCACACACTCTACTTGCGGTGCCTACTGTTGGCTTGACTCAATTATCGATCTGGCTTTCTTTGCCAGGCTTATATATACGAAAAAAGAGGGCATCTAGATCACACTCGAGCTGTTGGGCAAATTCACGATCTTTCCATAAACTCCAGCGCGCATGCTCCCAGCGTCGCGTGACTTCCGCTGTCGTAACAATACTAAACTATACTGAAAACGACTAAGGTACGGAAAAGGCTGTGGTGACATTAGTAATTTCTTTGCTCCACCACTAAAATTCAAAATTACTAAAGAAAAATATCATGCAAATTCTACGAAATTCAAAATCAGCTTGAAGGAAAAAAAATAAGGGCCTATAATATGCGCCTATATGTGTGCTTATTCTACTCGTATATACAGCGTGGTCACACGTAAATAGACACCACCTTTTCAGAAAAAATGAATTTTTTCAGTCATATTCACATGAATTGATATATTTATAATTTAATTAATATCTGGTAGATCTCCCTTTCACTTCGTGGAGTTTGTTGAT
>NW_013669823.1:3841-4831 GCF_000517525.1 Limulus polyphemus
ATCCTTCCTTTAACAAAATCTGACAATTCGAGAGAACCTTGAGTTCTAGGTATGTTGTAGCTAGATAATTAGTGTGCAGACCATTTTCATTTATATAGTGCTCTGTGAAGACAAATTAGTTAGCATAAATCAGTTAAATGACGAAAAATTAGGTGTCTATTTATTTGTGACCACTCAGTGTGTACTCAAAACGACTAAGTTATGGGAAACATTCTAAGGACTTTGATAATTTCTTTGGTCCGCAATAAAAGATAAACTTTATTAAAGAAGATTATCAGGTGAATTCAAGAACATCAAAATCATTTTGGACTAAAGAAAACAAGAGCCTATAACATGTGCTTAAACTACATTCATATATCTATAATGACAAAGATAGGGTTTGTTTGTTTGTTTTTTGAATTTCGCGCATAGCTATTCGTGGGCTCTCTACGCTAGACGTCCCTAATTTATCAGTGTAAGACTAGAGGGAAGGCAGCTAGTCATCACCACCCACCGCCAACTCTTGGGCTACTCTTTTACCAACGAATAGTGGGATTGCCCGTCACATTATAATGCCCCCACGGCTTAAAAGGCGGACATGTTTGGTGGGACGAGGATTCGAACCTCGACCCTCAGATTGCGAGTCGAGCGCCCTAACCACCGGGCCCTAAGGTAAGAAAAACGCCTTGAAGACTCTGATAATTTCTTTGCTCCACAACAAAATTTATGTATTTTATTAAAGAAGAATATCATGGGAATTCATCGACTTCAAAGTCAGTGAGGAGCAAATCAAATAAGGTCCTATAATATACGGAGATATATGCGTTTATACTACAACCATATACCCAAAGCGACTAAGGTACGGAAAACGCTCTGGTGATTTTGAAAATTTCTTTTCTCGACAACAGAATTTATATATTATTAAAGAAAACTATCAGGCAAATCCAACGACATAAGAATCAGCGTGAAGGAAATAAAATAAGGGACTATAATATGCGCATATATATATGC
>NW_013669823.1:5536-7981 GCF_000517525.1 Limulus polyphemus
GACGTAACAGTATTTAAAAAATCCTTACTGTTAATTTTTACATTTTCAGCCAACCTTTTCGATGTCCTAATTTCCTGTTTCACCAACTTTCTTGATCTTCTCAATCTTTTGTCATATCAGTCAATTTAAATTTCTTAATGTGTTGATGCTTTTCTTTAATTTTATCTCTTATACACTTTGTGAGCCAACCTGGTTTTTTACTTGCAGCTAGCCTTTTCTTTTTATAAGAAATATTTGAATATTTACTATGAATATGCAGCAAATCACTGAACCTAAAGAGCAATGATCAGTTCCATCCAGATGTTCCCCAGTTTCCATCCTCTCGACCATTTCTATATTTGAAGTTAACAATAAATCTAAAATAGCATTGTTTCTAATAGGTTCCTTGACTGATTGCTGAAGAAAGCCATATTAAACAGTTTCCACAAATCTTTCTCCCTTATGGTTTGACTTTAGCATTTCCCAATCTACATGCCTGAAATATAATCACTCATAATTATGACTTCATTAACAGCTGAAATTTCAATCTCATTGTAAAGTATCTCACTAATTTTATCAATATCATTTAGTGGTCCATAACAAATTTCCACTAAAAGCCTTTTCCCTTTATATCCACTAATAGAAACCCAAATGAATTCAACCTCCATGCTAATATCTTTGATATCCTCAATTTCAACAAGATGTAACTCACATTTTACATATGAAGCCACTCCTCCTCCCTCTTTAGTACTCTATTCCTATTAAGTAGCCTGTAACCCTGTATTTCAAAGAAATTTCTGTCATCAAAATCATCTACGTTTAACCATGGTTCAATTTTTCCCATTATATCAAAATCCTCCAATCCTACCAGTGCTCTAATGTCATCTATTTTATTTTTTATACTACTAGTATTACAATAGTAAAATTAAGCCTAGCCTTATAACTACTTCTATACTAATTTCCTATGCTAAACTTTTTTCCGTGTCTTATTATTTTTGCATTTAATTTATTCTGGCCCTAACCACTGTCTAGTCTTAGTTTAAAACTTCCCTTACTGCTGGGTTAATAGCAGTAGCAAACAAACCAGACCTTATCTTACTTAAATGTAAACCATCCATTCCAAAAACTCTCTTCTTCCACTGAACTGCTCCAACAAGTCCAACAGCCGATCTGCTCATCCTTGCATACTAACCTAAGCCTAGCATTTAGCCCTAATGACCTACTTATAACTTCATTCCCACAGTTAATTATGGGCAGCATCCCTGACAAAATTAAGTTATGTCCTTTTTTCTTTAAATGCCTTTATCAACCCCTTGTACTTATTAATTAGATCCTCTGACCCACATTTCACAACATCATTAACCCTTATATGCACCACAAAAACTGTATCTCTGCTAGCCCCCTGTATTATATCTCCTGTTCTGTCAGTTATATCCCCGCCTGTGTCCCTGCGTAGCATAATCTGATTCTTTTCTCCCTATTTACCCAACAGACTATCCTATCCACATGCCTTGTCAAGGAATCACCTATAACTATAACCTTCATATCATCCACAGCCTTCTCTGACCCTTTTGTTTTCCTTTCCTCCAATAGTAACTTGTCTGCACAAGCCAAGGGCTCAATTTTTTGCTCAAAAGAAAAGGCTTATTACAATTAAATTCATTTCTTTGAACCCTAATAGCCCTCTTTCTAGCTTCCTGAAAGTCATTGTTAGCTGATGTATTCCTTGTCTGTAAAAGCTTAAGCTTCTCTTGAAATCCTGCTGCCATTTCCCACAGTCTACACTTCTGTTTATCTTTTGCCTCTAGGATAGCCTCCAGTTTCTCCTACAACCTACAAACTCTACATACAAATTGCACATCTTCATTACTACCTTCCTTAACTGCCAGTCGCCAAAACGTTTTCTTTACCTTAGTCGCTTTATATTGTTACGACAGCAGAGGTCACGTGACGCTTGTATCACGCCACTTCATTCTCGAACCTTCATGAAATGTCGGAAGACTACTAGATTGGGGTAGTCTTGTATATATAAGACCGGCCAAGAAACAACGTAGGGGAATGAGTAATTGAACTGCGGACAGAGAGAATATTGTTGAGCACGTGAGAAGTTCGTTGTGAATTACAGCGTTTGTCATAGAGCGACTGTTGAAATTAAGTGTATCGCAAAATTGTATTCAGAAAGAATAAACCAGTTTTATTTAAGAAAGGACTTGTATCGGTAAAGTTTCTTCGGTAAGAATTTTTACGGAAAATTAACGAACGAACGGAGACGTAACAATATATTAGGTCTTCAAGAAATTAATGTCGCTTTTTAGATGAAAAACCGAACAACATACATATATGTCAAACAAAACATTTATTAGATAAATAGTCTCCATTCTTATCAATGATGCTTTTCATCTTACAATCCTGTTGTTAATGACCTGATTAAAGAAATCACTTGGCTTTGAAGCAAAAAACATGTCG
>NW_013669823.1:8927-10964 GCF_000517525.1 Limulus polyphemus
TGGGGCACCCAAACACCTTCTTTAAAGAGTTTTTCCATATTCCTTAGATGTTTACGTATTGTTTTATGAGAGACATGCAATTTCTTGGCCATTTCACAAGTGTGTTGCGTTGGGTTAGACCTAACAAGGGTTTTCAGAGCATCAATATCAATTCCAACATGTCGGCCCCTGCCATCACAGTTTTTAAGGCTAAAGTCACCTGAACGAAATTTGTTGAACCATCTTTGACACTTACGAACGTTCAAAATATTTCCGTAAACTTCTTTGATATTGTTTGTGGCTACAGAGGCGTTGTTTCCCTTCTTGTATTCAAACAGCCTTACTTGCCGAATATGTGTTCCTTCCTGTGCCATCACTATAAGGGATTAGGGTATACTAAACTTTACACATTATATAGGCTACACTAACGTGACGTTATACGTGATGTACGTTTTTTGGGAGGTGGTTAACGAAAGTGTTTCAAAACGCGACATTAATTCCTTGACGACCTAATATATATATATTCGTATATTATAGGCTTTTTTATGCTTCACATTGGTTTTGATGTCTTTTAATGCAGTTTATCTAAAATTTATTTGTTTATGATATCAGTAGTCTATGATTTCATTATCATAGTCACATTAAGTTTTATATGCAGTGTCATAAATTATCTTGATTTTTTTTTGCTTGCTTCTGCGGATTCAATAGGTCAGTACACACAGAATTATGACTAAGTAAAGTTTCTAATGCGTGATTACTATTCAGTATTTCGTGGAATAACTTTTCATCGGCGTTATACCCAAACTCCTAAGTTGGTTGTATTTTGCGGACAGGAGCACAGTCTCAACAGAAACTTAGCAATATCAAATTTGAATGATAATATAATGGCGTCGATAAAGTTAGTTTTAGTAGGTTAAGCGTTTTAGATTTTGACTTTTCTGTCACTTAGTCTTACTGTTAGTGTAAGGTAAACAGTTTCAACTGAGTACGCGTCTCCACAAATTGCCGTATGCTAGTGTCAGTATTGAATTTTGAAACTAACGATAATAATAATAGTTAATACTAACTGTTAGTGTTACCTTAACTTTTAAATTATATATATATATATATATATATATAACTGGAATTTGGAGGCCCAATAGTAATACTATTAGTATTACTATTACTAGTTTTAGTATTGCTACCCGTACTACTAGTACTACTGATACTGTAAATTTATTGATATTATTATTACTAGCTCAATTTGTGTGACATAGGCTTAAAATGTATTATTAATAATATTATAAAAGGAGCGCTATTCAGTTTACGGGCATGTTTTATCATAATTTGTTACCTCTCTTCTTAATCTTACTCTTCTTACTGTTATTAGTGTTAGTCTTAACAGAACAGAAGGAAGTAGTGCCTAGTGTGAAGTTTAAAAATTAAACAAGTAAAACTAGATTCTGAGTAAATTAGACATGTCAGTTTTTTGTATGTAAATTATTACTAAATAGAAAATTTATTAAACTTTATGATGATTGCTTTGAATCTTGTATAGATTTTTTTTAATACAACAGTATATTATGTGTAGTTTTCTTACTTTACATTGTGAATTCCTAAACCCAAGAGAAAGAAAATAAAGAAGTAAAATAAGAAGGATTCTTTTAAGAACCAAGGAATGGGGTGGAGTGTTAGTGTATATGTGTGAAATACAAGATTTAACTGAGAATGATAAATTATACTGACATTGTAGAATCTTAATTATGCATTCAACACATAATAAATAGAATAATCATTAATTGCACTTCATAAATAGAAGATAATCAACAGGACTTGGATGATGTGTAAAACTCCAATTAATTTCCAGTGCACTAAGTACAAAGTTTGAGAAAAGATAATAATGGTATTTAAAGAAAGTATAGTCAATACCAGATAAATTTGAATGAGGAAATATTACAGTTTGGTATAACTTCAAGAGAATGATTGTAATGATACATAAAGGTTTTCCTGTCTGTTTCACTTAAATAAATGTTGCACTTTTTTTTGTTTTTTAATTAAAACAATCATAGTTGATCACTT
>NW_013669823.1:11964-15851 GCF_000517525.1 Limulus polyphemus
ACTTATATTTGACTGGCTAAATATGGTCAAATAATTGTAAAACATATATCAAATAGCTGCATACTAGCTAAGGCTTTCTGATTAATTCTTAAGAAACAAAGTCCTCATTCTGGAATAGGCTAGTCTTGGAATTATACCCACACTAACAGCCTTCAAAACGACCAAGGGTTCAGTCCAAGCAATAAAAACTGTACTTAATGTGTGATAACTATATATTTCTATATATTTTCTAAATGTATATGTGTTTATATATATATATATATATATAAGTGTCAGTATGTCTAATGATTTGTTACATGAATGTAATGGGTCTCTGCTTTTCACTTGCTGAAACCATTATTGGTGAGTGATATTATACAATGCCATATTATTAATCCATGAGCCAGCTTGGTTGGTTGGTACCACTTTTAGGGGCAAAATTTTGCTTATACGCTTTTGTTTCCTATGCCAAACGGAAACAAAAAATGTTTCAGCCTTTATGATCTGAAGACTGTTTATGACAAAATATTATTGAAATAATAGAATTTTGTACATAAGATTATAGAATAAAATCAAAAGACAATAATAAACAAGAGGTGAAAGATGTCATATTTCCCAAGTTACATCATAAGTGTAATAGGGCATTAAATGGCAAACTGTATATGTGTCCTTTGTGTGACATGGTTGCAGTACATATTGTTTACATAAACAAACTTACTTATAATGAAAAATGTGGTTGTTACAATGGGTTTTAATATGTTTGCATAGGTATGTGCAAATCAACCAGAAGATGTGTGTATTTAGCATCAAACACAGTAAAATACAAAGTAGTATTCATATTTTAGAGTTTTTAGCTTCTTTTAGTACCTGTCACTAGATCTAATCTTCTTCTTTCTGTCTCATTTCAGGTAGATTAGATGAGTAGAGTAGCATAGTTTACCTGTAGAAATGGATGGTGATGGGAAAAAGGGGTGCAAGTAGTGAGCATGGTGAAGGTGTATGTCATAGTGGTAATGGTGGTGGTGATGGGCCAGGTCCTTCAAAGTGAGCCAAGACGGTTCCAATTTGCATCATTCACTGTATCAATGAAGAACTCAGCTCTAATCTGACTACTCCAAAAGACATTGAATCTTGGAGAACATTTTTCCAAGCTGCTGAATTATGAAACTACACACTGATTCTTGCCATTGTAAAGACAATAGAAGACACTGTGCCAAACATTTTATACCATAGAAAATGTCATAGTTTGTTCACTATGAAAAAAGATTTGGAGAAAATTTGTGCCACAGAAAATGAAGATCACAGCAGAGAGAACTTGTCAAAGGGTCCAAGAATATTTCTAGAAGATTCTCTTCAGTGTCTGAACCTTCATCAAGAGTGTATGATCCAGTGTGCATATTTGGTCAAAAAAAAGAGCAAGTATCTGAAAAACAGCAACAGCAGAGAGACATTGACTCAGTGCATGGAATTGAGGTCTGATGAGGTTGTTAGAAATGCTGCCACAGACAAGCAAGACACCAGAATTCTAGCAATTGCTTGTGGAGATTTGGTTGCAGCAGAAAACCAATATCATAGGTCATGTTATTGTGAATATACTAGAAATAAATAAATGCACCTGTCATCAGAAAACTTTATTCAACAGACAACATGTGATATTGAGTACTCAAAAGCAGAAACATTGCTTACGAGGGAAAGTAACTATCTTGAAAATCATCAAGACTCACCCTGAAGAGAAAGAAGCCCTACCTACAGCAGCTTGGTTCTAAATGGACCCTGAATACAGAATTATTCTAACAGCTAGAAGCATTTACATGTCATGTATACAATACCAAAGCATCATCAAGGGGTGTCAGTGAGCTGTGATATAGATGTTTCTGTGCAAAGAAGAGGGAAATTAACTAATCTTGAAAATCATCAAGACTCACCCTGAAGAGAAGGAAGCTCTACCTACAGCAGCTTGGTACTGAATGGATCCTGACTACATAATTGTTCTAACAGCTAGAAGCATTTACATGTCATGTTTACAATACCATAGCATCAACAAGGGGTGTCAGTGAGCTGTGATATAGACGTTTCTGTGCAAAGAAGTGGGGAGATAAGAGTAGTAACATTTACCACCTTGTGCTGCTGCTCTCCATAAACACTGCATGAGGGCAAACTCCCAATCTGGAGTATGGAAATACTGTCTGGAAAGCTGCACTGAAATTCCATCTCCTGTTAGCAATTGCTGGTGCATGGAATTTGAGGATGGAGATGGTGGGCTTACAACTTCTGTCATGCACGTGCTCCAGAGCATGTAAAATGTCTACCTGCCCTTGTCTTGCTAATGGACTTAGATGCACAGAGAATTGCAAAATGAAATCATGTACCAATCAACTCAGTGATGCTGAATCTGATGATGATGACTGCCTTGAGGAAAGTAATGATTGGAATTAGCTGTCATACCAGATATTATAATATTTGTTCAGTGGTGTATGTGGCTCCTGATGTTTAGTGCTTTGAACTGTTTACCAATTAGAAATGTTGTGACAATTTTATATATGATGTGTTCTTTATGCTTTAACATATAGGAATACGATTGACATAGTGGTAATGAAGGTAAATTTGAACCTATAATACCTTGATTGTATTGCTGAAAATTGTTTGGCATGCATATACCCAGTGTTCGTACAACCTTGTAACACCTGTTTGTAATAACCATAAGACTATGTAGGGTAGTTATAAAAGGCTTATAATATACAGGTAAGCAAACATTATTGATATTTCAATATCATTATGATGTTTGTTCTGATCGGGATAAAAAAGTATTCCTTTTATCTTATCATTAAAGGATCAGAAATAATGCTTAATGTCACACTAGACCTAATATTAAGACTAAGACATTTTGATATCTTGTATTCTAGAGCAAGGATAGAAAGATCAACAGTATTTCAACTGAATGATCTAAAAATGTTCTTTAAAAGTTTCTTTGCCAAAAAGGACCTAGAAATTTTGACCTGTGTGTTAGATGCAAATAAAAGGCATACTGATATAGTGTTTATTTGTTGAAGTTGTTACTTTTCTGCTATAAATCTTAAAAATAATATCTAAGGGTATTGTAATTTACTCCAATATAAACCCTAGAGAATCATAATCAAAGCAAACTTGCAAAAACAACTTTATAATAATTTCTGTAGTTTTATTAACAAACAGACAAAAATATGGCAAAAATGCATGTTTGCAATTTTATTGTTAAGAGGTACTCTGTTCTAAGATCCACTTTAGCTACATAACTGGATATATTTTAATTCTCTTTGTTGTTATGGGAGGATAGATACCTGAAAGTAATGAATATATGTCAAAACACAAAACATACATGTAACTTCAATATAGCTTGTCCTTTTAGATGGTTATGTTCAATTTGTAAGAACTTGGGCGTACAGTTTTGCCAGAATTTAAATGCAGATTTTTTGTATAAAGCTGCCACATCCAAATGGCTTATCATACAAAATTGAAAATTAGAGACAGGTCAAAATTTGTCTCTTTAAGTGGTACCAGTTGGTCCAATTTTGGGGGTCTGGCTCATGAACTGTATACTATCCTTTAATTTTATACAGTTAACAGTTGTGTTTTTTTTTCATAATTGCAATATAACTTCATCATAATGGCATATTATAAAAAATAGAGACAAACTGTAAATTGATTCAATTTTCTTTTCTTCTAACTTGCATTAAGTAAAATTTGGTGTATGCAGTTAAAATTTAAAAAAAGTATTTGACATTGTTTTACTGGTTGATTGATCAATTTTTTTCTTTGACTGCCAAATGTCCAACCTTGAACATAACATAACCCATGAAACACAAGGAACCATAAGGTTCTTCAAGGTCATCGAATTTGAAATCGAAAAGGAACCATAAGGTTCTTCAAGG
>NW_013669823.1:16851-28419 GCF_000517525.1 Limulus polyphemus
GTTTATGGAGAGTGTTTCTCCAGTCGGCACGATCGGCAGCGATGTCCTCCCAAGTTCCGGTGTCGATGTTGAGCACCTTCATGTCTCTTTTGCAAATATCCTTGATTCTCAGCTGCGGGCGGTCGATGCCTCTCTGTCCTTCAGCAAGCTCTCTGTAGAGGATGTCTTTTGAGATTCAGCCATCCTTCATACGGTGCACGTGGCCTATCCAGCGCAACCGGCGCTGTCGTAACTAAGTGTACATGGTAGATTGGTTCGTAAGAGACAAGACATCAATGTTAGTTACCTTGTCTTACCAGGAGATACCAAGTATGCGTCGCAGGCTTCTGAAGTGGAAGGTATTCAGTCTGTTCTCTTGGTTGACATAAGTAGTCCACGTCTAGCTGCCATATAGAAGGGTGCTGAGGACACAGGCGCTGTACACACCCATCTTCATCTTCACGGTCAGCTTAGAGTTTGTCCACACTCTTGGCGTAAGGTGAGCAAGCATTGTGGTTCCCTTTCCAATCCTCCTGTCGATCTCAGCATCAAGCGAGAGGCTGTCAGTAATGGTAGAGCCAAGGTAGATAAACTGGTGAACGACATCGAGCTCATAGTCATCGATATTGATGACTGGTGGTGCCAGTGTGTTCTGGCTCAGGACATTTGTCTTCTTCAGGCTGATGGTTAGTCCGAATTCTTAGCAGGCCTGCGAGAAGCGGTCCATCAGCAGTTGCAGTTCCTGTTCGGTGTGAGTCGCAACTGCAGCGTCGTCAGCAAACAGCATGTCCCTAACGAGTACTTTACGAACCTTTGTCCTCGCATTCAGGCGGGCAAGATTGAAGAGTCTACCATCTGATCTAGTCCGAAGATATATCCCTTCTTGTCCTGAACCGAATGCATATCTCAGGAGGAGGGTGAAGAAGATCCCAAAAATAGTGGGGGCGAGCACACAGCCTTGTTTGACGCCACTGCGTACTTCAAAGGGCTCAGAGAGACTACCTTTGAACTGCACTTAATGACATTGAAAACAAGTGAATATGTATCAACTTGGGCACCAGGATTTTCAAGAGAGAAAGACCCAAATCAAATTGTACCCCAACTGTGGTAAGCAAGATGTATTGTTTATTAACAGGTGAGAATCCATGGTCACAAAGTTCAGTGGCAAAAGCCATACACAGGCAACTGTATCTAACCTAATGAAGAAGGATCTCGGTCTGAAAAAGTAATAACACAAGTTGCTTCCATGACTTATCAATTTAATCATTCTATACATCAAGCAGCTGGAAAATGAAACCAATATTCATGCAATTCCATAGGAAGAACTACCAGTTAAGTCAACAGATGCAACATCTATTGATTCTGGTGTAATTGAATTGTTCGAAAGTGTAATTGTAAATCATTGTTTTCACACTAGATGAATTATAGAAAGTACACAGGGAGGAATGCTGTGCTTTTGATGTAACAGCTTTACAATGGAGCATTTTTTGTATTGGAAACTACACTGCAGGGCTGTTATTGAGATGCATGTTCATCAGGTAGAGCATGACCAGAAGTGGCGATACTATTGTAACAACATGGTGAGGCTCAAAAATCATATCAGTATAATGTACTCAACATGTGTGTTGTTGTGAATTTATATAGGCATTACTTGTAAATTGATTAATTTATGTTTTATTACATAAATGAATAAAAATCCAAGCAGGACACTGTTGTCAGGTGGTAAAGGAAGAATTTTACCATTTTTTACCAGAATGTTAAGACATTGAGATGTGAAGTAGGACTCTGAATACTAGTTTGTGCCACATAAAGGGAAGATATGATGTACCAGATATTTTCATTGTAGTCGGTGAAAGAATGTTTTTCGGCTTTTGAAGGTGAAATAGGACCAGGAGTTTCCACTTTTAAAAATTTAGTGGTTGGCTTACACTATATTAATGGAAAGCATGGGGTTACATAGTGTTTTCGTTAATACTAGAGAAGCAAAGTTAACTATAAAAGATGGAACTGCTGATAGTAGCTTAGGATTCATACAAAGGACAAGCATGGTGTGCCCCATATGTTCCCTGATTTTGATATAATACTCTCAATTTTTTGGAAATAAAATATTTCTTAAGTGTGCAATTTTGCTAACATCTTTTCTCTGGAACAAAGAAAAACTACAAGAAGCTTGAGTTCACGAATGTTATGGCTTGAACAATGTCTGTTTGATAAAAGGAAAAGCTTGAATTTATAAATTTCCTTTTTTTATCTTAAACTTTGGAAAGCTAGATGGAAACTTGTGTACACCTTTTGCAAGCTGGCAAAAATGATTATAATTATATTTTACACAAGACATTACTGTTAGGGCAATTACATTTTTAAATACTACATTCTTAATCCAGTTCCTTAGGGATTTTCATAATATACTGTAATAATAGTATTCCAACCACCATATATGTGCCATATTATGACTATTGCTGTGTTTGTTGTATCCCAGCTGGCATGAAGAGCTGTAGGTTGAGTAAAATGGTGTCATTGGCAATGGAGTTGACAATTATAGTGTGATTGGAATACTTCTAATTCTTGAAAATCCGTAAGGGACTAGATTAAGAATGTAGTCTTTAACCCATTGACTGCTGATTTGCCTTACAGGATACAGTTAGTTTCTGGCAGTTGAAAGCGAGTGTGCTGTATACAGTGTGCAAATATTCTGTTTACATTTAAAGCAGCTGCAGTCAAAGGGTTGAAAATGTAATAGGCCTAATGCTAATGTCTTAAGAATTATAGATGATTACTTGCTCTTTGATAAAACTATTTTTGGTTAGAATTAAAAAAATTGTTAAGCGGTTTGCCATATGCAATTAGTTTAAGATATTTTACTTTAGTTAGATAATTATATGGATATGAAGGACAAGATTTCATTTTCTTCGAATGTTTTCATTGATAATTTCAATGAGGGAGAGTATCTATTCCTATGGGTTGAATGACTTTGTTTTATTTCCTTAGAACCTCCCAGGGCCACACTTATGTCTTCTATTTTTCTTCCATTGTCCCTGTTAACTAGTTGTATAACTTCTGTTCAGTTATCTGTAATTTTGTTGAATATTTTTATTGTCAAATAAATTTATTAAATCAATACCAAAATTGTCATTGGTTGCTTAGATTGGCAATGTATGATGCAGAATCAAAAAAGTCCATTTTAATAACTGTAATGTTTTGAAACAAATGATGATAAGAATAGTGTGTAATATGTATCAATACATACAATGTAAATAAACTATAATTAGTCAAGTATGTTTGATGCAAAAAAGTATAATTTATGATTTACTGAGTGGGTTGATTGTTGTACTTTATTCTTTTGTACGAAAGAATTGAAGGTGGGGTTTCACTATTTTTAGTATTTATAACAGTAATGATTATTGCAATTATTACTTAAGTTAAATGAAGTGAAGAGTTTTTATTTCTGTTTTATAATGCATGTATGATATAATGTCTCTATTCTCATGTAGGTTGAATAAAAAAATCAGACATGCATGGAATTGGTGGTATTTCTAGATCTGGTCGTGTGAGAAAGAAATCTGCCAAACTGATGGAAATGGAAGATTTCAATGTACCTGAAAAAGAAGAAAGGCCTTATAAAAAATCTAAATCATCAGATGATTCTGAACAAGAAACTGAGAAGAAAGTAGTTCCATTGAAATTACCCATAAAAGTTCCTCTGGTGACAATTTCAGTGCCTCCAAGAAAGTCACCTTTGCTGATTCCTCCAACAAAACAAATATTTCTTAGTTCAGAGAAAAAGAAACATGGATTAGAATCTCCTACAAAGAATCTTAATTTTAACACCACTTCTCCAAAACTGGTAAACAAATCTGTTATTTTCCCTGTTGTTACAAGTAAGTTTCATGGATCTGCACTGACATCTGGAACAAGTTCAAGCTCTTCATCTGAGTCAGGTAATAAGAACATTCTTAAACTTTGTACAATATGGTCATTACTCTAACCTTTTCTGTACTTGTTGTACCCAGTTTTTGGGCTTTTAACTCATTTAATTCTTATCAGTTTCCTTTCATTGTATGTATTCTAGATTTGATTGAAGTTGCATGATTTGTTCATGGATAACTAGAAGGAAAAAACAAATAACAAATACAAAGTTCCTATAAAATCAATGATTGGTATTGAAGAGATAAAATCATATTTTAGGCTCATCTTATTCAATTATGCAAAATTTAATTACTTTATTTATATCCACTTTATCTATTAAAATGCATAAAACAAAGAGGGAATTCAGCAAGTATCCACCCATTTTTAATGGTGAAAAATTTTACAAAAGCTTTGAAATCTAAAGGACAAATGTAGCTTTGCATTAAGCTGTGTTTTCTAAAACTAAAGCCATTCAAACACAATCTTCTAATTAGATATAACATCATTAGAAATAATCAAAGGGATTTAAAGTGGGATTAAAGATTTGTTATGGTTAATAAGATAAAATAAGATAAGTAACTTTCAGATGACGAAAAGAGCTAACTGAATAAGTATTTGTGAATATTGATAAATTTAAACAGATTAATAAAGCATTTACTTCACAAAACCAAAACAATTAAATATTGAAGAATAGGATAAAAAGTATCATAATCAATTATGAATGTTGTAAAAGAAAGTGTGTAAAATGTGGACATGTAAGAATCAGTAAAATTTCAAGGTGAGAAAACAATACAAAAGCATATTTTAAATATACTGTTACGACAGCGGAAGTCACGTGACGCTAGTAACACGTCATATTCTTGAAGCTTCGTGAATCCTTGGGAGGTTACTAGACTTTGGTATTCTTTTATATATAAGACAGTCAAGACGTGACGTCTCCATTCGTTAGTTAATTTTCCGTAAAATTCTTTCTAATGAAACTTTAGTGACACAAGTCCTTTCTTAAATAAAACTGGTTTATTCTTTCTGAATACAACTTTGCAATACACTTAATTTTCACAGTCACGCTATAACAAATGCTATAATTCACAATGAACGCCTCACGTGCTCGACTCAACAATATGTCTCTCTGTCTCAGTCCACAGTTCAATTACACATTCATTACATTGTAGCTGTAACAATACTTTAGAGATATAGTAAAATATATTTCAAAATGCATTTTTTAATACTTAAGTCTTTGGTTCAAGCAACAGCACAAACCAAGTACATACACTTTTTTACAAAGTATACTGTTAGTAATATTAAAAGATATAACACCAAAAAATGAAAAATAAGGATATTATGAAATTGAAGAAAAGTTTGTGAAAGCAAACAGTAAAACAGGTCTTCAAATTTCCTGCTTTTACTCTAGTCATTTGTTTGTTTTTTGTATATTGCACAAAGCTACTCAAGGGCTATCTGTACTAGCCATCCCTAATTTAGTAGTGAAAAACTAGAGGGAAGGCAGCTTGTCATCACCACCCACCGCCAATTGTTGGGCTACTCTTTTACTAATGAATACTGGATTGATCATCACATTAGAATGCCCCCACGACTGAAAGGGTGAGCATGTGGGATGGGGATTTGAAGCTGCAACCTGCAGATTGCAAGTTGAACACCCTAACCACCTGGCCATGCCTGGCCATACTCTAGTGGTACTGGATTATAAATTGTTACAAACCAACCCATGTACCTAGTTGTTAGTGTGTTTAATGTTACATATCAAACATATAGTCTTCATTAATTACTGTTATTGCTTCTACATAGTCTTGTATTCATGAAATATCACAAGTACAAGAAAAAAGAAAAGCACAAAAGGCACAGAATGCCATTTAGTTCATCCATCAAAACCAGTAAATAGCTAAGAATCAAACTAAATATACATGCAGCTCTTTCTATCGGTATGTTTATTCAATAAAAGTTAAAAATAATTTAAGCAACTGAACCTAATCGTAAGAGAGATGTACTCTACATGTAAATTATAAATAATATTGCTACACAAATTTGAAACTGGACTTACTGGACTTACAGCTTAAATCTACATGTATTACTCCTAATATTTAAATACTGAATTTTGTATTTCCTATACTTCTGTTCCATCATTCAGACAGACCATCCAGAAACAGATTATCTTAATTCCAACCAGTCTTAAGTGCTTCAAAAAAGTCACTTCAAATCTGATACTTAACTCTGGAATATTAAAAGTTTTTCCTTGTACAGTTTGAATTCATTTTGTCAACAAAACATGTAACTAAACATTTCTGAATGTTCTTTATCCATTGCAGAAGATGGATAACGTACCCATAATTTTCCACTCTCTCTCACCTTCCATGTTGTTTATTGTGCAAAGTTGAGAGGATTGTACATAAACTCTGCTTTTCAAAATAATATAGATCCTGTTGTTCACAGTTTTAGAGTTGTGCTATTAACTTTGCTAAAGCATGCTTTCTGATGCAACTACTTTCAATACTATCCAAGTTACTTTAACTTAGTTGAAGGCCTTACTTATGCAAGTACCTGTGATATGCAGAATAAAGTTGAAGCTACATTGTCATCCCTGTTTGTTCAACATTTTACAGGCAGGTATAGAGATTGTGTGGATGTTTAATTTGCATAACACTTGAAATTTTCTTTTGTTTTTGTTGAAGGTAATTTTTTGTTCATGCTTAGATCTACACTATCCTACCAAAAATAAAGGGATACAGGTAGTTATGAATAAAATGTCTTTATTCCAAGAAATTAATAGCATGTTGACCCACCTTTGGCCATAATGACTGCTTCAATGTGTCATGGAAGACTGTTTACTTATTAATGGTAGAAAGCTGGTGGTATTGTGCTCCACTCCTTATTTGAAGCTCTGCTACTGAAGAGGGCCATATTGGTATTGCCCCAATTCTGCATTCCAGTTCATCCCAAAGATGTTCTATCGGGTTGACGTCGGGGCTCTGTGCTGGCCACTGCAATGTTCTGATGTTATTCTCTTTAAACCACACATTCATAGTCCTTGCTTTGTGACATGGAGTATATCATGTTGGAAGATGTAATGGCGAGTACCATAAAATTGCCACAATGTAGGACAAACAGAATTGTTCAGAACATCAATGTAGGACTCAGCATTCATGGATCCATGCACTACAATCAGTGGACCTAGTCCATACCACGAGAAGCACCCCTAGACCATGATACCACCACCTCCAAACTTCACTGTTGGGACAACACATTCAGGTGATAAGTGTTCTACAGGCATCCTCCATACTTAAACACGTCCATCAGACTGGAAGAGCATGTCGCATGACTCGTTGCTCCACAGGACCGATTTCCATTGATATACGGTCCAGGTTTGGTGTGCCTTGCCTCATGCCAATCAAAAGTGTGCATTTGTTTTTGTTATCAGTGGCTTGTGGGCTGTAACTTTTCTGTGTAAATTCATGGCATGCAGCTTTTGACATGTTGTGGAAACACTTATAGGATTACCTGTGGCTGCTCATATCTTCAAACACAGATTCTCTAAGATTTGTTGGCGAGATGAAGTAACCAACCTTCTCAAGGTGTGTCAGCTCCTGTCAGAAGAAATGGAAGTCCACAGGTGACAATGAGCCCAAGAAATGACCATTCAAGGAGAATTTAAATTGGCTCCGTTTTTGTATAATACAGTTTTTGAGACATGTTTTACTTTTTTTGGGGTCCTGTATCAATGCAGTCATCTTGCTTACTTCCCCTTTTGTCTTTTACCTGCATCTCAATGTTCTCCCCTTTTTGCTCATTTTCCCATGCTCACCTTGGATGTTGACTATGATATGGATCTCTACATGGTGGAGTCAAATCCTGTAGAGACTGGGTTTCTCTGTTTTGTTGACTTTTGGGAGACCTTCACTTCCATTCCATGGGTTCTATGAAAAAAAGACTGTCCAGGAAAAAAGACTTTCTAGTCTGTCCAGGACTTTTCCTCTAAGCCTTTCATTGTCCTCTCCTCGACTGATGTATGGTGGCTTGTTATCGACCTCTCCTGTCTACTTCAGCATCTGGTTCCTCATTGTTCCACCAGGTTGTTGTTTCTGTCTCTTCATTGGGTTTTCACACCTTGTTTGTAGGTGTCCTTGTTTGACATAGTAGTTGCAACCTTTCCCATATTCTTTCAGGGGGAGGATATTTTTCCGTTCCTGGCCCTTCCATTTGGGTTTCCCTTGGATCCATTCCATGTTTTTTGAGTAGTCACAAACTTTGTTGGATGTCTACCAGTGTTAGTCATCCAGTCTCATCTTTCTCGGGACAACTGATTTGTGGCTTCTTCCTGTCTTCAGTCCCCATCAGTTTGCTCCTGGAGGAGGCAGATTGTGCACTTTGTTTCTTTAATATGAGGGTTTTCTATTTTCCCTCTTTTTGGTTCTCTTGGGTTATTTTCTTCCCTTCCCAACATCATTTGGACATTTCATTCTCCACTCAGTATTTGGGATATGGAGCATTTAGTCTTCAAGGCCAATTCCTGGCTACCTTGAGAGGTTCTATTTCTTTCAGGGATTTGGGCTTCATTGGTTTGCTTGGATCCCTTGGTTCATCTGGTTGTATTTCATTCTTTCCATCGGACCAAAGTTGTTTGGTGGTGGTGAGACAGTGACCAACTTTTGGGGTCTTATGTTTTTCATCGATGCTTCCCTTGTAGGTTGGAGTACATATCAATTCCTTGGATATTTCCAAGTATTGAACTTTGGTGAATCTGTGCTTCATTTCTCAGTTTTTGTGCTCTCCATTATCTGTGGAACTCTGTCTCTCATCTTCCATCTTTTGCTAAAGAAAATGGTTTTAGTGCTATCTTCCAACTTCCAAGTGATCCTGTACTTCTGCAAATAGGTGGGTTTCTGGTTCTGGTTCCATTGTATTTTAATTTTGTAGCTGCAGCTTCTGGGCCTGCTCTTGGCTTGCCTTCTTCCCAGTATTTTGAATCTCGTTGTGGATAGGTTTTACCATCCACATGTTCATTCCTATGGAGTGGTTCCTCCATCCTCCAGTTTTCAGGTGGTTATTCTCTCAACTGGGTACTAATCTGGGTTGCATCCAGCTGTCTTTCTGGTCTCCAGTTCCTTGGCCTCTGACTTTGGGTTCAGCTACTTTTTCTAGTTGAGAGGCCTTCCTTTTTATGTCTTCCCACCTATGCATCACCTCCCCTAATGTATTTCCTTCATCCGAAACTCTCCATGTAAAGTTATTTGAGTGGCTTAGTTTGACAGGCTCAGCTTTGGTTCCCCCTTCAGAGACCTCCACTGACTGTAAGGGGAGTCTCTGACTTCTCACCATTGTCCATCCATTTCCCATATTTGTTCCTGGGTGTTTCCAGATTTCCTTCTGTTTCCTGTGCAGGCTATGTGATGCTGTGTTGCTTATACACCTTTCATGGTTCTTGTTCCTGTTTATTTTTCCTTGGAGCCTTTTGATATCTCATGACCTTTCCCCCATCTCCATGACAGGTTGGGTTTGCTGGCTTATTCAGTTGGTTTACTCTTCCCTTTTTTCAGTAGGATGCCTTCTGTATAGTGTCTCCTCTTATTTGTTTCGACATGTCAACTTGTCTCTCGGGGCTCTTTTTCATCATCCTCTGAAGGAGATTTTCCAGGCTGGACTGTGGACTACTACTCATACTTTTGTCTCGTTACTTACTTCATCTGGCTGTATTCTTCTCTGGTGGATATCGTTTCCCTCCAGTGGCAATTCTCCAGTTCGACTCAGCCTTGGGTAAGTGTAATTTTTCAGGTTTTTTCTCAGGTGCCTCTCCTTGTGTCTTTGTTATATATTCAGATCCTGCTCACTGGTGAGTTTTGCCTGGTCAGGTATGTCTTACTTTAACCTGCACCTGTTATCTTTAAGATTGCAACACACACTGTTGAGATGGGGTGTTCAGCAAGATCTCTAGTGGCTTACCTAGTGGTATATATATATATATATATAATTCTGTTTCGTACTTAGTGGACTGTCACTCATGGACTATCATGAGTAAAGCAGAAGGGGATTTCTACCCATTACTCTGCTCCCTCGATTGAATAAATTGGGAATGGCCTGCTTTTTAAAATAGGGTTTCACAGTCACTCAATGCACTTTCTCCGTGTGTCTTCCTTTGGACTCTCCACTGTCTTTTACCTTCTCTTCCTCAAGTGGAGTTTGGGAGTTCTTAGCTGTTGGGGTGGTGGACCATGGAGGCTCCCTTGGAAGTGTAGCATACATATATTACCATAATTTCTCTCTACACTCTCTTGAGAAGAAGTCAAAGCTGTGAACCCTCTCTCTCTCCTTCTCCCTCCTAAGTTATTGCTCCAGGAGGTCTGATGTGAGAGTGAGTTGGACCAGCCACTGCTGGATTCTCCTCGTAATACTAAATTCAAATTGATTGCACCCTGTTCCTGCAGTTGAGACCTATAAATACCCCATATTGGTAATTCTGGTTGTAGGATAAATTTTCCCTTCTCCATCTGGCTCAACACTATGGAATAGGATGCTAGACTCTTACTCACCTCCCCTTTTCTCATTGCACAGTTGGTTCTTTCTGTTCTGTAAATGTGGGCATCACTTGAATCCCTCATGCCTTTGGGACAAGAGCACAAGAAATCCTTTTTATGGTCTTTATATGACCAACAGATCATGAACATCGATTCATTGATTTCCCCAGTTTCCTTAGTTGGGATCATTCTTCAATCTCGAGGGGGTTATTAAGTCAGGACGCTACTATGATATGGGTTCCTCTACCACCACCTCTTCCAGAGTTCCATCTCTTCACAATTGCCTTGCTTCAGGGATGGGGTGCACATACCAATAATCAGGAACTCCAGGGTCTATGCATGGATGAAGAGGATTTCCTACACAATTGTTTAGTCCTTTTTCCTCTTCAGTATTCAATGTCTTATGGTCTTGGCTTATTCAGGGGAAAATCGTCAGGCTTCACTCTGAAAACTCCGTGATGGAATTTTGTGTTTCTCATTGAGGAAGCACTTGGTACATGGCTCCTTGTTTAAGAATTTTGGACCTCCTTTTTCGAGACCATTTCTACTTTATCACCCTACTAGCTTGCCATGTTCCATGGGTGATGCCTGTAGTAGTAGGTCAGTTGTCTCCATCCAGACAGATTCTCCTGACAGAATAGATGCTGCATTGCAAGGTTCTAATGGACTGGTTCTCATTTTGCAACTTTGATTGGTAGGTTGGCCTCTCATTGGATCATCCAATTGCTGGCAATTTTGTCTCCAGTACCTCATCTTCAGGCTTTGGCATTGGATGCATTCCATCAAGTCAGGATGGGATTACAACTCTAAGCCTTCTCTCCACTTCATATATGATTTGTTCCAACCCATTGTTGGGTCTTGTTGATAGCACCAGATTGGTTGCTACACCCTGGTTTCTGCTTTTGCAGTACTTTCTGGAGAGTCCACCTCTTGCAAAATCAAGCTTGACAAACGAAGAGGCAGAAAGGGCAGTCGAGCCAATCAATATTTAGATTATTCATGAAAAGAATTTATTGTGTATTCATAGAATAATTATTGTTAAAAATCATTTAGATTAACAACTCTAATATATATAGAAAAGCCAGTGCATTTTAGTAACACAACTTAGCAACAATGGCTTTTTTATGTCATGTTGCTTAGCAACAAAATATAACTTTAT
>NW_013669823.1:29313-34918 GCF_000517525.1 Limulus polyphemus
CTATACTTTAGGCTTAATATACCAACACTCACTACACACCACCACCACCACCTCCTCATGGCCCCCTTTCACCCCTGTCACTAAAATCATAATGTGCAGACAGTAGTCAAACTATTCTATCTGGATAAATGCATTCTGGCTTTTATGGCTCCTCCTATTTTGAGAAATCAAGCGTGACATGACACACAATGGCTTTTATATAGGTTAGATGTCTTAGGAATTAGATTAGTGTTTAGACAGTATTGTCTGGTACTGATTAATTGGTTTTATCTCTAATATTAACTTACACATTCCTTGTAACTAGTTTATGTAAATTCAGTGATGCATGACTCTATATGCAGATTTCTTGAAGGAAAATAGGGTTTTTGTTTGCTCTTTTCTTCCATACATCTAGAATTTAAGTTTGGAAAAGTTATTTGTGAAAGTTCATGTTTTTTGTATTTTCCTCTACACTATTTAAATCTGTTTTTAGACTACTATCTTTATTTTAAATGCCCCAGTGATTATAGAGACTTTGAAGATTTATAAAGCTAAAAATTGATATCCATGGTGGAACATCACTTGTAGCCAATTATGTCACTTTAAAATCAGCTTTAACTGTGAAGCTGAGGTTCTGTGGTTCTCATCTCATTGCCCCTCCAAACAATATATATAAAATGCTATGAATTTCTGGAGCTGTGGGTGAGCTATTACAGCGATGAATCTTTCTAAAAGGATATCCTTATCTCTCTGCACACAATAGCTATTCCTGTCATGCATGCCACTAGCCTTGAGTTAAGACATGTGTTTTAACCTTCACCAATAACCTATGCACAGTGATCCCCATAGCCACTTGCACTTGAAACTGACTTTATTTCTCTTTCTTGGCACTGTTGTGAATGGATGTGTTTTTGAAGTTTAAACATTATTCATTGGAGTTAGATTTCCACTGTCTTTATTACAGCATTAACTTTCATTCATTTTGTTTTATTTGATTTCAATGGGCATTGCCTTTCAGTTATTGTGTATTAAAAAATAAAAATCTGGAGGATTCCTATAATCACAATGAATTTTCAAGTGACAGTGACTACTACTTCCTTCCAAGGTTCTGACACTGTAGCTCTCACTGACCAATTAACTGTGGAGACCTTTACTGCCATTATTTAACATGTCATGAATTTGTTAATGTCTTCAATACCTGAAGTCCCATTTACTCCCTTTAGGGGCTGACACCCTGTTTCCATTAATTCTAATGATCAATTTTTTCATCTTTGCCTTTTTCTGACCCTTTTCCTTCATTACCTATCCTCTCTGAAGACCTAGACTGTAACGTTCAATACCTTGACAAGGGATATTTGTTCTGCTTTGTCCCTGCTTCCTTTGTTACAGGGACCTGAAATGTGATACTCTTCTCTCTGTTATTTGTCCTCCCTGTTCGTACCTTCATGACCTTCATCAGGCTTCTTTTCTTTGCCCTGAAGTCTTCATTGGTGTTTCAAACACCTTGGAGATGGTGGCTGGTACTGCCCAACACCAGTCTTCCCTTTTCTTGGTTTCTTGTCTCTCCCAACCTCTTGAATCTATGCATGTTCCTCAACCCATTGAACCTCTCACCCTTTCTCTTTCTCTCTCTCACACATTCTGTCAGTGACTACCTCCATTTGAATCCAGTTGGCTCGTAACTAATCCTAGTTTCTTCTTGGGAGGCCTTTTTCTTGACCACATCATTTTTCTTCTCAGAGGCTGCTTATCCAGCTGCTTGATTGGTCAAGCTTTCCAAGTCATTCCTCACTCTGATCTAATAATAGGTCCACCCTAGAGTCTTTCTCAGTTCTTGACTCTGTTCGATTCTGCCTTACCCCATTTATCTGCAAGACATGGAGTGTCTAGTCACCTCTACTTCCTGAGCAAGAGGTTTTATCTCTTTTTAGGGACTCTTGCAACTCTCAAACATTTGGTCCCTTTAGGCCTCACTCACATGAGGATTTTTCAGTGGGCTTTAAGTGATCATTGGAATATCTGCATTCTTCTGTCTCTCATGAGGCTTCTGCCTTCTCTACTTGAATATCTGTCATTGTGGTTGGATCGTGCCAACATTGTGGTCAGCATTCCAGTGCTGCCCCCACGTCTGAATCTGTATCTCTTCATTGACCATCTCTTACAGGTTGGGGCACATCTCTGGATGACTCCATTGCCTTAGGGGTTTGGTCTCATGTAGAGCATATTTTTGACATCAACATTCTGTAACTCTTGTTCTAACATAGAGCATGTTCATCTTTCCTACCTTGACTGGTGGATTACTTGTTTATAATCCATTTTGACAATTTTACAGTTGTTTCCGATATCAATTGTTAGGGTGGGACTCACTCCAGAGACCTTTGCATACACACATTGGACTTTTTGTTTAGGTTTCATTCAGATGAGGTTTGTCTAACTGCCTGTCATGACCTGAGTTTTGAACTTGGGAGCAAATCATCTCTTACAACTGGACAGGATTCTTCTTATGGAGTGATTACTCCATCCTCTGGTGTTTTGCTGAATCTGCTCCTAGTTGAGTATGCCAATGATCAATATCTTCACCACTTTTCTCAATTCCAAACTTCCCCTCTTCTGGTCCTCAGTATGCCAACCAGCTGCTTTGGCTGTGGATGCTCTCAGGCAGAACTGGTTTCATCTCTTTGTATGTGTAATCTTTACTACAACCTCATGTGTCTCTTTTTCACCTGGGAGTGTTGTCCCTTTATTTTCATGTGTGTGATTTATCCTGTCCTTTGCTTGTCGATATGATTTCTCCAACCACATAGCCTTTCTACTCTATTCCAGGGCCTTTCTCTTCAGTCAACTTCTCTGTAGAGAGCTCATCTAGGATTTCACAGTTGCACTGGCCAGTCCACCATGTTAGTCTGCTGTCGTATGCAGAAGTAAGGATATTGTTTTGGAAGTTGACATTTTCTTTACCTGAAAATGTATTTCTAATAAATAGATACCTCTCTTCACCCTTCCTACCCACTACTGGTGTAGATTATACTTGCTTCATCTAAGAATGAAGTTAATTTTGAGTACATCTGCCTATGGGGATTTACTGAGCATGGAGGATGTGTCATCCTGTTGGTGGAGGGCTACTGTCTTAGGTGGGAGATAGCTCAAGGCTAGTGGCATGCATAAAATTTGAAAGGCAGGTGTATGAGGAATGGTTATTGTGTGAAGAGTTGTTATTTATCTATTGCAATACATTTTCAGGTAAGGAAATGGTGTTGTTGTCTAGCTGCTTTCTCTCTAGTATATCACTTTAATAATAGGAATAGCTAGTACAGATACCTTTCAAGTAGCTTTGTTCAAAAATCAACAAGTTTATTTTAGTTTAGAGTGAATAAATGTCTAGACCATATTTTAAATTTTTGTGCAAGTTTCTTGTGTGCCTCAGAGTATGTGGGTGGGGGTTTGCTGCATCTGAACTCTGAAAACCCTCATTTACTCTGTGGAAATGTCTCTTAGAATCACGTTTTTAAAGCAGCTGTATGCATATATAAGATGATGTCTGAGCTTAAATGAAGAAATATTAGTATAAATTTGGTAGAGCATAGGATTCTAACATGATAAGCAAAATAGGTTTAAAATAATCTGTACGTGATTATTATCATTGAATATGCCTATTCAGATGATTCATTTGAAGAAGTTCCTGCTCCTGAAGTTTTCAGACAAATTGATCAAAGACTTTTACCACCAAAAAAGAAAATCAACCAAGAAATGTTGTGGGAGAAACCTGTTGTAACTTTTGGTATTAAGAAACTGTCATTGGTAAGTTTGTTTCATCTATACATGTCTATTTTTTGAAGAAGCAATCAAAAACTATGAGATTAAATGTTTTCTTCATGCTGTCAAAATAAAACTCAATTATGAAATTACTTTTAAAATAAGAAAAATCATTTATTGTTATTATTTGAAATTGTTTCATACAAAAATTATAGCCAACAACTGTTATTTACCATATTTGTTTAAAGGTATTACACATTAATGTGAGTATGCAGTTTTTTTAGTTATTTTTTCTGATTACTGATGTGGCAGACTTCAGTTTTATAACACACCAGACTTGTATGTATTACTCAGAATTTGAAAAAACAACAACATAAATTTAACAGAAAATAGTGCTTTTATTTTAGTTTTTTGCTGATAATGTCACCAGTAAGTAAGAAAGGAATTTTTCTATTTTACTGATTTAATAAAAATTAGCAACATATCTAAACAAGAGGGAATCCTCAATAGATGTGGCACTTGAAATTCTTTTAGGCAGGATTAGAATAAATTAATCTATCAGACCTTGGGCATGGTCAAATACATCATTCAAAAGGGTTTGACCTCCTGAGTCTCAAATCAGTCAAGAGATAATGGAGCTATGAGCTAAAAGTTTGTTCATGAAAAAAAATACTAAGAGCCATTCAATGAGCCACTCATCCATGGCTAAAAAGTAACAAATCCTCAAAAGTAGCACTTCATGTGCAGAGTGTTGTTCACAATCTGTAGGAACAACTTACACATCCAATCACCTTGCTTCTGGCTATCCCCATCACCCATGACTTCCCAGGTTGAAAGTCTTAATCCTTCAGATATTGGTAGGTCAAAGTGCAAATGTCACAACCTTTTTACATAGCTACACTTATAACTATTATAAACTACTATATTCTTAAAGTATTCTAATAAAGTTAGCATGAAATGTAGTTTATAATTCAAATTCTAATATTATATAAGTTTTGAAATGAATAAACGGAAATATTTAAATATCTCTTAATCTTCATTTTTATGTATCACATGACACTTTTATACTTTGAAATGGCCATCATAAACATCTTTCCACCCCTATATTCTTTTCTAACTTACACACTTGAAATTTAAACACCCTCCCTCCAGCTAAAATGAAAATTTATAGCATTTATTCTTCTTACATTAATAAGTTATGTGCTATAAACTGAAATTCTTATGCCATGCCCCTCCTAGCACAAGCTGTCTTCAAAAAATGTGATTAATTCTCTCTCTTATTTATTATTGGATTATTATTGTAAAGAGAATATTTTAATTTACTTCATCTTTGTGATGTTAATTCATTCTCATGGTCAATTTTGAGTTATTCTTCATCAATTTCATAGCTTGCTTTTACCAAGATTGCCTCGACCAGGTAAGAAAAATATTAGGTTGTCAAGAAATTAATGTTGCATTTTAGAACACTTTCATTAACCACCCCCCAAAAAATTTACATCACGTATAATAGTTAAACAAACTGCCTAAATGTCACGTTAGTGTAGCCTATATAATGTGTGAAGTTTAGTATGCTCTAATCCCTTATAGGGATGGCACACGACGAGATACACATTCGGCATGTAATGTTGTTTGAAAACTAGAAGGGAAACAATGCCTCTATAGCCACAAAGAATATCAAAGATGTTTATGGAAATGTTTTGAACCTTCGTAAGTGTCAATGATGATTCAACAAATTTCGTTCAAGTGACTTTAGCCTTAAAAACTGTGAGGACAATTATTGATATTGATATTAATGCTCTGAAGATGCTTGTTGAGTCTAACCCAAGGCAACACACTTGTGAAATGGCCCTGAAATTGCATGTCTCTCATTAAA
>NW_013669823.1:35705-41180 GCF_000517525.1 Limulus polyphemus
TAATCTAAATTGCATATTTAAAATGAAAATTATGTACCAAAAACACCTATACAAAAGTAAAATAGAGTTAACTTCCATTGAGACTTCAAGAGCAATAAAATAAAAGACCAACACATAGGTACTAAATTTATTTTTTTATGTATATTTCTTACTTACTGTTATAAAAGTAGCATAAATGTAACCCTTAGAAACTTGTTAGGTTAGATAAGAAAAATTAAATAAAAAACAAACTTTAAATCTTGAGCATGTCTTCTGAGTGCATCATCTTATAAATAAGACAAAGCATGTTGGTAACTCAGATGTATGTTTACACAGACCTCATTGCTGTGTTAATTTGTTTTGGTACTAATCTAAGTGGCAATATAGCAATAAATCTAAGTGACATGAAGATATGAATTGTATTAGCTTTGGCTGTAAGAAAAAATAGTGTGTAATTGTCTTTAACAATATACAGACATTCTAGAAAGGAAAAAAGTAATTTAAATTTATTTCATATTTTCTGTGGTGATTATTTACAAGGTCTGTCAAATGGACTGATTCTGTATATAGTGTGTAGAGGAAATAACAGATTAAATGTAACATTTTATTGAAAAAACTTTTAATATTCATTTAGGAGGCTCTAGAGGTTATGCAAATGAAACTTAAAACTGTAAAATAAAGTATTTTTAATCTTAGCATGAAAACATTTTGCACTCAGCCTTCTCAGAATCTGACTCCCTAAATTCACAGACAAATCTTTAGTAAAAGTACCTGATTAAAAAATCTGATTTTCTGTGTATAAATTATTAATAAAAGCTTGCAACTTCCTTGAAGATACACTTACTACATTAAAAGTTATAGTATGTATAGTTTCATGGTTACATGGAGGTTAAAAGCTCAGTCAGAATGACTGAGCCTGTTTATGGAGAGTTAATTTTTTGTTGCAATTCAGTTGAAGTGTGGTAATTTTCATTTACAAATTTCATCTACAATTGACCCTGTTGGGGGGAGGGGGGGGTAACATTATATGATTCTTGATGCAAACTTCTTTTACTCTTTAATTATAAAAGCATGTAAGTAATAATGTTGTATTGTTTTAAAGAAAAGGACAACTATAGTGTTAAACTATATGAACAAAACAAGGGATGGCATGATTATAGTAAGGAAAGAAGAACAAACCCTAACCAACTATCAATCATACACTAAAGGAAAATGTTAAACAGTTTGTTGCTGTAAGTAATTCCAGAACAGTGGTTATTGCAATTGAAGTAGGAACCTATCTTGAAACTGTAAACAAGATCATTTCCATAGGATGAGGTGTAGAAAAGCAACACAACACAAAGCATGGCTGAATTGAATACCAACTGTTAAAAGTTGTATGAGCAGTATCTGGTGCATAACAATGGAAGTGTGTCATAACGCTGTATGAAGCATATGTATTCTTATGTGTTTACAAAAGTCTGGATAATTTATTATTCTACTGCTGATAAAGGATTTAAAAAATTGTACAGGGCATGCAATAGCAATAACATAGTAAGATGAATTCTGCATATTATTATACTATAATGGATGTAGCATGTGTGTCAGTATCTATGTATGTAACCAAAACTCCTATGTCATTTGTTGAATGGCACCAAAAACAAAAATATATAAAGACATTTCACACTTTGGGTATTCAAGGTTCAGACAATTAGAAAAATAACTGTGGTATGTGCAACAACCATTTCTTTATAATAGAACACCATTTTATATAAAGGTACTCTCCTCACAACAAGAACATGACTTTCACAAGGACTGGATGTGAGAGTTTGATTATGTATATCTTTATTAACAAAATTCTTAAATATAGCACTGAGAAACTGGAGTTCTTAAAAAAAGTTTTTTTTTCAATATACAGTACCATTTTTAATATATAAAAATATTACATTTTATATCAATAAAATGTACATTGAATCATTTTGATTTATTGAGTTGCATATGACTGAAGAGCACAATCCGAACACTTTTCCCTTGCTGTACTTCCTAGAAATAAAAATCCTTTTTTCCAAAATGCTAATTTTTTTCAGTGAGGTATAGATACTACAATTAATAATTACTAGCACAGACAGTTTCCTGTATGACCATGTTTCTGCTAGTCAGACTAATGAGCTAACACCACCATACTGTGAGAAAATTACATTCTTGTATGAATGGAATGGCAACAAGTCCAAATATTTAACTAGACATCACTGTCAACATACCAGTTCCTCTACAAGGAACAAATACCTTTGAGATTTCATGCTATACCTTTTACAGGTAATTTCCTTAGATTTCTATGCCTCTGAGTAATTTAATCAGGCCCCTTTAAGTTGTCATCCATGCATGTTTAATTAATTCACCTCAGTGTAATGTGCCATTGCTTCTTTGAAAAATGACTTGGTGTTTATAAAAAGGAAACTTGTTAATCCTAAGGCATTAACAACAAAAACTCCTTACAGCTAGAGTAATAATCTTTACCTTATAGTTTACCCATTGGCACTTTTACAACATTGACTACTAGTAAAAGTAAATAAAAAATAATGTTAATAATCTTAATTCACCCCTATCACTGCCATGATAGGATCAATTTGAAGTTCATCTTGGTAGTTGTTTGACATTATAATTAAAAAAAGGCAAGCTTGATAATCAAAGTTTAATAATGATTGTGTCATAATTTTCTATATTAACATCGGTGAACCAGTTTTATTATCTTTCTCGTTTGTGGAAGTTTGATTTATTTACATATACTTACAAGTTACAAAATCTAATAATATAATTATGTAGACATTTGATCTAAAATTAAACTACTAGGCTTTATAGATTAACTTTAGGCTGGATCCTAATAATGTATTAAAAAGATTTTTTCTTAATTAGATTTATAAGCCTTGTTATGAATAATGTTACTATGGTGAAGAGGACCACCAGTAAGATTTTGACAGTTTAACTATATATTGTTAAGGCCATTTTTCAGTTTTGATATTTGTTTATTTTTCAAAGTATCATAGTTTGCACTTTTAGATTGTAAAAATATGTCTAATAACATGGAATTTTTTTCACTTATTTATGGAAGTTGGTAATTTTCCTTGGGGTTTTTAAGTTTGTTTCTGATTAAAAGTTTGAAACATCTTTTTTCCTTGGGCAAAAGGATTTTGGAAATGTATTGTGATAACTGATATCTCTTTCATCTGTTCAATTTCAAAATTACAGTGAGGAGTAGATATAATTAAGCTTTGACATGTCTATTTTCTTTTAAAATTGTTTTATTTCCAAAGTTGTAATACACTTTGTAATGTAATGTTGGAGTTGTAATTTATTTGAAAAAGAACAGAGCTGTGTGTATCTGTAAGTATGAATAATGTACACATACACCTGAAGAACACAAAAACACTAGTAAAACACTTTCAATAAAATTAATTACAAACTTGGACTTTTTTTATATATTTATTTTTATATACTTCTTGCCTTAATTTGTTAAGGATGCAGAGTCACCTCCTCTCAAGAAAAAGAAAAAGAAGAAAATGAAGAAAAAGTTGGAAAAAGAAATGAGAGGAGAGAAGTTGAAAGAAAAGAAGAAGAAGAAAAAACATCTGTATCATCCAAATCATTTATGGGCTGTCCAGTCACATTAGAATCCATTCTTATCCCTAAGACTCAGCAATTCTCTAAATCTGAAGAGGTTTTAAGCAGGAAATCAAAGTCATCTGTCTGTGGTGTGTCTAAGTCTACCAAAAATGTTACATTAGTGAATGGAAAGAAGGTGAAAGATGTGAGTATTATATGAACATATTAATTTGAAGGTGATACACACCTCTTCACAGTGAAAGCTATTTTTCCCATACATCTGCATAGATTTGCATGCTACTAGCCTTTAGGCACCTCCCACCTAATCTCACGAGTATGTTACATATTGAGAATTTGAAATAATCCAAAGCCACATTAAATAATTTAACTTTTAATAGTTGAACTGTACTCTGGATTTAGTGTTTAGAAATATGTTGATATTTTATTTAATTTACGCTATTTTCCAACAAGATTGATTCACACTGTTTTTGTTTTGACACAAATACGTTTTAATATAAATATACAACAGTATAATTAACAATGGCAACTATTACGATTAGTTATAACAAACAAAGTTTCATAAACAGAAATTTCACTAACTTACAAATAACCTAAAATCATCTTCATAGTTCAGTTCCCTTGATATCTAGCGAGTTAACTTGAAGTCGATGTACATACAATTATCGGGAGGCTAGCTAGCTTTGTCATGCACTGAATTGTTGGACCATCGAAGTAAGATGATATTTTCATAAAACCACTAATGTCTGATGAGAAACCAGCAATATTTTTGGAAAGATACTAATGTTTGATGAGAATTCACTGATGTTCAAAATTTATAGCTGTTCCTGGCCAAATGTTGTATATTTTCCGGTTGGTAAGGGCTAATGAAATCACAGCTTATCGCATACACACGGTTATAACAGTTTCATAGCAGACTTGTATATTAGCTCTCTTCTCTGTTGTTTTTATAGACGGGACACATTTTCTCAAAACTTCGGATAATACTGGTTACGGAAGTGGATATATTGTTGATTCCTGTGTTCATGAATATTCTACAATCTTGGATAATTGGCGGGAGTTTCTCATACTTAACTAACAGGGTAAGCTAGACATGCCCTCAAATATAAACTTATTTGAAACAAACATTGACACGGAAATAAATATATAACAAATTCGTTATACGCAACACATATTTGATACTACAAGTCCCACGTATTTCTAAATACAAATTCAGTACAAACAACATTCATATTAAAAATAAATACATAATGATAAATTCGTTACACCATGCATCTGCCTTAGAGATTTGCATGCTACTAGCCTTTAGGCAATTCCCACCTAATCTCACAAGTTCCTTATGAATTATCCTATTGCATAATGACGTTATGCAGCAAAAGCCCTTGGTCAAAAAGAAGGGTGACATAACCTCCCTGTGCACTAACTCCATCTATACTTTTGCACTCATGGATTTTCATTCTTTTCCTCAAAACTGAATGCATCAGATGTGTTTTTCTTATGAGATTTGCAATGTTTAGGGAACTTAATTTCCTTCCTTTTGTTCTTCAAACTATGAGGGAAATAGTTCACGTAACACCTTCTGCTACTTATGTTAGTGACTGATTTCCTCATAGGTTATCTAACTGTTATGGCACATTCACTGGGAATGACATGGTGGCCATTGTGAATAGGGTAGTTGGTTACCTTATGCTGCCAGGACCTTCAGTTCCAGTTCCTTCTTCAGGTGGTCCTTCTCATTTTGTGAGGAGAGTGAGGAAGACAAATTTGATTGTTCCTTCACCTGGTTATGCTTTGGGAACTTCTTTCCCTGTTAAAGAAAAACTTTAAACTCGCATTCTAAGGACTTAGTTTCTCTGATATTCACCTTTCTTTTTCTTTCCTACATATCCTATTCTTTGT
>NW_013669823.1:41190-42529 GCF_000517525.1 Limulus polyphemus
CTTCCATTTCACTCTTTTATAATCATTAAAACCCGAACAGACTCTTGTGCCCTGTTCATGCCAGTCATTGCTACTTAGTTCGTACCTCTCACTTTTGGAGTTTCTGTCTTCAGCTCAACATTCCCTGTGATTTCCCTTCCTCCACTGACAAATCTCCTTCTATCTTTATAGGGAGGGTCCACCAATTTCTATGTTTGGTGTATTCCTCATAATATGTTGTTGCTTGCAGACATTTCACATTTTACCCCATCAGATTTGTCATATCTCTCATTCCCTTGCTTCTCATTTCTGATGGCTGCTGGAGATCCTTCAAGCTGGCATGTAGACCACCTTGTATAGCTTCATCGCCTGCTCTTCATCTGGCTGTCTCACCTCTGTTCACCATCATACAGTCTACCAACCATTTTTAGACTGGTGAGTACATTCCCTTTCTGATTATAGCATTTGCTTACTGGATAACACCAAGATGCTGAGGTGCCTCCAAGGTACATTTATTCCGCAGTTTGTGCATTGAGCCAGGATAATGAAAAATGGTCATACCATCCAGTTAGGCTCCATGTCAGCACACTTTTGAGATGTTGTGTTCTACAATACCATGTGAGGTATCGTTGTGGTATTTTTTTTTTGTGGTATATTCTTATATCTGACTAGTGTCTGATTCAGACCCTTACTATAATTGGAAAAGCCATCACCATGGGGTACTCTGCCTTCTTCCTTGGCTAGCACTTGCTGGCTTTTCAAAATAGGGTTACACAGTCACCTGTTGCACTGATTCCAGTAAATGACCTTTCCAGCTGAAACAAGACTAATGTGAATCCAGGCATTTTCTTCAGGTCTCCCCGCTGTGAATTCTTCCCCCTTTTCCTGTGAGTGGATCATGGGAGACCCTTACCACCTACCAGTTCCTAGCTTCTGGGGTGGTGGATCATGATGAACCCTCACTGATTGGGACCTAACTGCTGGGGCTAGAAAAAGGGTTGCCATTCAGTGGGAAATGTGGTGGTGACACTGTCAGTATAGTGCAGGTCAGCCCTCATCTAGTTATACCTACAACATCTCAGAAGCACATCAAACGATACTGTGCCTTACTTCTGCAGGCTGTGACTGCCTACTAGAGTCTAGGTGAGCATGCACCACTATAACATGCCTTCTTCCTGTAGTCATTTGTGTTTGGTAGAGTCAAGATGAGTACACTCTGTACACACATACCCTCCTTCTGCAGTAATTTCTTGTTCAGTTGAGTTGAGGTGAGCACATACTAACAAATTGTGTCCTCTTCATGCAGCAGATAACTATCCAGTCAAGTCGAGGTGTTCACACTTAATGTTGCATACTTTAT
>NW_013669823.1:42539-43545 GCF_000517525.1 Limulus polyphemus
CTTTGGGAACTTCTTTCCCTGTTAAAGAAAAACTTTAAACTTTCTCGCATTCTAAGGACTTAGTTTCTCTGATATTCACCTTTCTTTTTCTTTCCTACATATCCTATTCTTTGTATTCCATGCTTCTTCATCCAAACCCTAATTCATTTTGTTTATAATTCATGGACCATCTATATTTTCACAACCTCAATATTTGCCCTCTTCCCTCTATCTGATTATTTCCTCTGTTTTGATTAGTCTGCATCCCCTTTCATGATTCTCACATTTAGTATTGCCCTTGGCGGTTTAGGGGGTGGACTATTTGGTGTCGATTTTGCCCTCTATGGGTTATTCTACTTTTTTATCCATGGACCTATTCTTCAATTCCCTTCTCCTTTCAGAAACATTTCTTTTGATGGTGGTTTATCTGTCACCACTCTCCTCCTAATTTTCCTACCATCGAACATATCCTCTTCTTTTACCTGGTTGTTTGACAGGGTACAGCTGTCTCCACCATTGCTGGTTATCAGGTTGCCTTTTCTTCAACATGTTGCCTTTATCGATACCACAAGGTGTTTATTCTCCAGTTCTTTCCACCTTGTTCCAATCATTCCTTATCCGCAGACACACTTGCTTTGTTGTCATGCCTTACTGGGACCTCAGTGTCATCCTGCTCACTCTTACCCATGCCTCTTTGAGCTGTTTGCAACCTGCATCTTCTTTCACTTTTCAGATATATTCTTCTTACTTCTCCCCTGTGGTTGCCATCATTCAGATCTTTATGCTATTGACTGATCCTGTACCCCTTTTCATCATCCTTATATTCTTATTTCTCCGGACTGGTCATTCCTCCCTAAGTCTTAAACCTCTCAGGGAGGAGACTGTTCCCTTTCTCCTCTCTCCCTTCCATTTCACTCTTTTATAATCATTAAAACCCGAACAGACTCTTGTGCCCTGTTCATGCCAGTCATTGCTACTTAGTTCGTACCTCTCACTTTTGGAGTTTCTGTCTTCAGCTCAACATTCC
>NW_013669823.1:43850-44931 GCF_000517525.1 Limulus polyphemus
AGTTGAGGCAAGCACACACCAAAATTATACACTCTATGGCATAATTTCTGTGGCCTTCCAAAACTGGTGTCAGTCCAAAAGTCTGAGGGTAGCATTGAGGCAAGCATGCACCAACATTACATTATGGCATGAATTCTGTGCCCTCCTCCTGCAGCTGTGTCAGTCCAAGAGTCTAACAATGAAGTTGAGGTGAGCATGCACTTTTAATTTGTGTCGTCCTCCCACAGCTGGTGATGGTCCAGTAATGTCTGTTGGCAGCATTTAGGTGTACACTATGTATAGTATGGATGTGCTCCAACCACAGCAAAAAAAATTGTCTGTGACCTTTTTTGTGCAAATATTTGAATGGCCATGTTCTTATTCCACCCACACCCTTGACATATGTTTTTTTTTGCCTCTTCCTCCCTTCTGTTCTGGGTAAAGAGTGTACTCTGGAAGACATGAGATGTAGTCTCCCATGGGTGTGTCCTTATGGAGTCCATACCATTGGGTGTCACACTTCATGGGTTTCTTTTAGACACTTTCTGAAGGGAGCTTATTTAGGTAAATTTTTGTACCAGTCCCACCACCATATCAATGTGGGGTTCTAACTTTCTATGTGAAGAAGTGTGTATCATCTCAGAAGTTAATATTTTCCTTAACTAAAAATGTATTTCTAATAGATACCTCTTCACACATATCCAATCTTCCTCCCCACTTCCAGTGCACTTTAAGAATTAAAATTCATGAGTGCAAAAGCATAGAGGGATGAGTTTCATCATTCTGTACACTTGTGTTTTTACAACAGCAGTTGCTGTCCATTCCAGTGTACTCATCATGAACACTCTCTCTAAACAATCTATCAAAGCACAGAGGGAGTTATTGTGCAGAAAGATTCTGTCTCCTATTAGTGGAGGGCAAATTCTGCATAATAATATCATTATGCAGTAGTGCAGTTCACAGGAAAACTTGTGAGATTAGGTAGAAGTTGCCTAATAGCTAATGTCATGCAAATCTCTAAGGCAGATGCATGAGAAAGATAGCTTTCTGTATAAAGAGGCGAGTATCTATCAGTAATGCATTTTCAGGTAAGGAAAATGTT
>NW_013669823.1:45893-51352 GCF_000517525.1 Limulus polyphemus
AAAAGAAATATTTAGGCTTTGCTTTGCCGAGAAAGTTTTGCTGCATGCACTCTCTTTAATTTCAAAGTGTTTTATAATGATACCTCAAACTAATAATTGTTCATTGCATTGTACCATCAATTTCTTCCATATTAGCATAAGCTCTACAGCAATTTTATAAATCTAGGTCACTTTGTTGAGACCAACAAATATGTTGTGCAATTAATGTGCATATTTCATATTTTATAGTCACATTAGTCAGTTAATTCATCTCTGTTTATTCATGTTCAAGTTGTAAAAAAAGTTATAATCTGCAAAAGTGAAACATCATTAGAAATTATAAAAGGGTTGTATACTGTTGGAATTGTTTATGAAGTCTTTGCAAAGAACAATGTGAGTAAAGTTTTATTATCTATAGTGCTGAAAGTGGAGCTTTATAGTGAAATTTCTTCAAGCTGATGTGATTTTAGATATTGTTATGTTTGTATGGTATCTTTGCTTCAGAACTGATAGTCTAAGTATGAACTAACATAAACAAAATTACCCAGAAAAAACACTGAAGTACAATAAAAATAGAGAGAAGATCATGGTAATCCTTTCAGTACAGTTGCAAAACTAAAAGTTGAATTTAAAATAACTTGTACTTATCTGTTAAACTTGTAAAGTGTTTTATGATATACTTTTATAATTCTCTTTAGTGTCATGATTAAAACATATGTGCATGGTCACTATGGTGTCATTAAGAATATCATCTACCTATACATCTTTAAAAGAATATTTACAATATGATACATACCTCTTTTTCACATCTAGGTTTCTCGATTCAGTGCTGCCCTCTATATGGGAACTTATATGCTCACCATTAGTTTTGAGACTCCCACCTAACGTCGCATGTTTCCACATGATATTGCTGCATTGTTACATGCAAATGAGCATGCAACAACACCTACATTAATAGTAGTGCGACACTGCCTCCTAGCAAAATTGGCTTCCTGTGTATGGATTGTTCAATCATCACTTTTCGGTTTGGTACATGTGTGTTTTTTTTGCTCACTTTTGATTTTTCAGTGTACATATTTTGTTGTGGAAGTATCTTAAAAACCCAACTGTTTTGAAAATATTACTTTATTTAGTGGTTTTCAAGACTTTCTGTGTCTCTAAATTGTTTTAACCCTCTTGCTATGGGCATACTTTTCTGCACATGTTAGGAGGTTTTACCGAGTTACATTCAAAATTTAATCAAACTACTTACTTATCATGGTATATATGAATAAGCATGGCATAAAAATGTAGCTAATAATCCAAATTTTAATAAGTTTTAAGTTCTTAATTTTATAAGGCAATATTTAAAAAAATTCTGAATTTCCCCTAGTATGAGAATTGTGACATTTGCTCTATCGGTATCCCTTTTTCTCTAATTTATTTACCATCCCTTCGAGACATACGAAATTTAACATAAATTACTCGTTATGTTGTTATAATTGCTCAGGCAAAGCATGATTTTTTATAGCTTTCAATTTCATTTGATAACAGAGCCATCAATTAGAAAATCAGACCTCGCCTGCCCTGCCCAGCCCACTTGTCGCATTGTATCTTTCAGAAATTACCAATAGTTCTCTCTGATGTTCAATACTATAGTATTTATGACCAATAGAAAGCCAAGGTTTTAATCTATCAAATGATAGATATATTACGTTGTTTGCAGTGTAGAAAGAATTGTCTATTTCACTTCCAGTTTAAATTTTATTTCCATAGGAAATGCATTGACGAGCTTAGATGAATTTTTAATGGCTCCTATCACATAGTTAGGAAGCCTGAAAAATTGTGATAGTTATAGGACATTATCTGATTTTTTGTGTTATTATTCTGTGTTCTTTAGTGTGTGACTTAACTAAAACAAATTATTTTGTGCAGTGGTACCATTAATATAAAAAAGTATGTTTAAGTTTCATCAACAGTCAACAGCAAAAATACAGAAAACCCAGGTAAGTACTGTTTTCCTAGTTTTTCATGTGTATTCTTTATTAGCATAAAAGTAAATAAAATTGTAAACTTTTTAGGTTAGATTAGGTAAAATAAAAATAATAAAATTTTAAGAGGTACATTTGCGAGCATCCCATGAGTAGCCTGTATTACTTAAGTTGATAGAGCACTGTGAGTTACGTGTTCACCTAGTGACTTACAACTTATGTGGTGGGAATATTGGTTAGACATGATTCAAAGAGCAATAAACCAATAAAATTTAAGAATAAGCAGATGTATACTGTTACAAGTTTAAAGCTATTTGGGATAAACAAGTAGCTTTATGTTACAATTTGAATTCATTCTAGAAAGAAAAAAAAGGATGACTTACATTTATTTTGAATTTTTGTTTGTTTTATCATTATAAGGTCTGTCAAATTGACCAACCTCGTATAGAGTTAGGTTAAAGAAAATAACATAAAATATAGTTTTACTGGAAAAAACATTTGAAATTTGTTCAGGACATTTTATAGATTACACAAATGAAATTTGAAATCTTAATGTGAAAATCACTTTGCAATTGGAGTAGTCAACACTTTGATTCCATATGTTCATGGAGAAGTTTTTGGTGAAATTTATTTTACAAATGAGTTTTAATCATTACTGAAAGCTTGCAAAATTTTGTGAGGATACACAAAACGTATTAGAAGTTATAACATGAAAACTAAAGGTCAACTTTGGGTCAATTTGTAGGCTCAATTGACTGATTCAATAGTGAGAAAGCTAATTTCCATGTCAGATATTCCCAAGTAATGATAACTTTAACTCTTTCTAGTGTTTAACATCAAGATATGGTTCATTTTAGACAAATAAATAATATAGCATCGAGTGCTTCTTTGTTGAGGATATGATGACTATTGTGCAGTGGGATGTGGTATCTTACATTAGCCTGCTCCTGTTTCTGAACCTAATACAGACATTCTTCCTCCTATAAATCCCATCCATGACATGAGGACTTTAACAACTTTTTTCCAACCACCTACCTTCTTTCAGTGATGTTGTGGACCTACCTTGACTTGTGTCTTTTCTTGACATGGTTTCATAGGTATGTTATCTTTTTTTTTTTTTTTTTCTAGTTTCTTATGATTCTTCTCTCTCTCCTTTCCCCATTTTCAACCCCTTCTTCAGAGTATTATGTTTTTCCTCATTTTCCCTGATATTCAAGACCATGCTGAACTATTTTTGTTTGAACTTCACTCTGGTGCCATCATGCTTCATCCTTCTTGCCTGGTTGACTCTTATGCCTTTGCTTATAATAGGGCTGAACTTCCAAGCTCTGGAATCTTCTTCACATTTGAAGTTCGGATCAGTTTTCTTCTATACATCGTTCTCAGGCCCAATTTTCATGTCTTTGCCTTACCCTCCCTATCCTTTTCTGTTATCTATCTTCCATGCATCTTTTTCAAAAAGGAATCCACTGTTCCTTCAAAGGGTTTTGGTGGACACTTGTTCCCTAATTTTTTCTACATTAGTGCTTTCTTCTTCATCACCCTTGTCTCTTACTTGGTTAATCTATTGTTTGGATTTTTTAAGGAGATATGCCCTTCTTGCTTAATTATGGTTACCTCCCTCTTATCTCAGGCACCTTCATCTGGATCACTTTCTCTACCAAGGGGCTTCTGGTGGGGTTCCCGATTCTTTGAATCTTTGAAGCTACATACTAACAGTCTTGTTGGTGACTATCATCTGGGGTCAGGATCAATGAGTGTACAGTTTTCGTGTTTTCTGGATCTGTGTATTCCATTTGTGGCCAACTATTAGGTGCTACAAGTTCTATCAGAAGGCCTTACTCTTTGTTCTTCCTATCCTCCTCCCTTGTCTCCTGTTCCCATTCCTTTTGCTCCTCGATGAGATCCTATATCTCACTGGTGTGTCTCTGAGGCAGTGTCAGACATTTTGACATGTCAGACATTCTCAGATATTTTATTCTTGCTTGCCAGTCCCAAGTAAACTGAGAATTGGTGTTTGGTTATAGGTCTATCACATCTCAATCAGTGTAACAACCTTCCTCAGTTTACCATGTACCATTTTTTCACCTTCTGGTGGTTGGCTTTAGATGACCAAGGCTGATGTCTCTGATGTTTGCCTTCTCACTCCTATCTTCCCAGAATCCAGACTTTACTTTCAGTTTATACATCAAGGTCTTGTAAATCAGTTCTTAGTTCTTATTTTTGGCTTGGCATCAGCCTCATATGATTTTAGTTATGTAGTGCATGTGTTTTCTCATCACATTCACAGCTAGGGATTGAGATTCCACTCTTATATGGATGACTAACTTCTTTTAGCTCCATTTCAGTAGGACTCCTTTGACCATACTTTTCTTCTTCTATGAGAGGCAGCTTGTCTAAGTTGGCATTTCAAACCGAATAAGTCGTTATCTCATACTTACCCAGTACTTGATTCATTTGGATGTGTTCTTCAATTCTCATTTCAGCAAAGTACAGCCTTCTCTGCTTCGTTTGCAAGTCATGGAGAGTTTGGTTTTCAACCCTATCCTCTCCTTTTTTTTTTCCTGCTTGAGAAGTTCTTTCTCTCTTTTTTGTTTTGGGACTTGGGCTTTGGTGAAACCCCATAACTCCTTGGGTTATGTGCACATGTGTCTTTTACAGTGGACTCTACATGATCAATAGAACCTCTCTTGGGATCCCTTGTCCATCTTCCCTCTTCTCTGTATGATGATCTCACCTGGTGGCTTGGCAGATGCTTCCATGGTGGGTTGGGGCACTTGTCTGGACTCTTTCAAAATTTTGGGACAATGGAACCAGGAAGAATTCACTCTTTCATATCAATAGTTTGGAGTTCTTGATGGTTCATCAGATTTAGAATAATTTTCTCCCAGTTTTATGTGGCCATTTGGTAATGATCCATTCAAACAATTCAACTGTGATATTCTACATTAATCACCATGAGGCACTCACTTTCCATGTTTTAAAACCCTTGACCTCCTTGTATTGGTTTATTCTCTACAAGTCTGTCTTGTGGCTTGTCATGTTCCAGGTGCCCTGATTCTTGTTTTGTTGTGGATTGTCTTTTGAGATCCAACTCAATATTTTATATGAAGTGGTTCCTCAATCCTTGTGTTTTTCACTGACTTTGTATTACTTGGGTACTCTACACACTGATGCCTTTGCCACTTATGACATTGCCAGGCTTCCCATATTCTGGGCTTCTGTTCTGCATCCATTGGCTTTGTTTGTGGATGCATTAAGTCAGAAGAACTAGTTCAGTCTCTTCCTTTATGCTTACCCCATCAATTAGAACACTCCTTATTGTGTCCTTCTGATAGCACCCTGTTGGCCATCTCAGTAATGGTTTTCTATGCTAAGCCTTCTGACTTACTACCCTTCTCTTCCTCTTCTAGGCCCAGCATGGCCAGGTGGTTAGGGTGCTCAACTCGCAATCTGCGGGTTGCGGGTTAGAATCCCTGTCCCACCAAATATGCTCGCCCTTTCAACCAT
>NW_013669823.1:52038-68683 GCF_000517525.1 Limulus polyphemus
GTGGTGGTGACTAGCTGCCTTCCCTCTAGTCTTACACTACTAAATTAGGGACAGCTAGTGCAGATAGCCCACGTGTAGCTTTGAGCAAAATTCATTAACAAACAAATAGTCCACTCTTCTGCTCCCTTCTTCTTCAGCCTCATACTTCTATCTTCCATTCAGTTGTGTCATCACTCTAGCTTCATATGTGAGACTGGTCTAGTCCCTTGCACAATGGTTCGGATTATTTTCATATGTAGCCCTCCACCTGTCTCATTCTGTTTGTCAGTTCTCCAAAGAAGTTTATCGATGGAAGTGGCATATTTATCGCTGCTTGTTTATGCATTGATCTGTTTTGTCCTTCTGTTCTTCATATGGCTTTAGACCAGGGCTTGTGTATCTTGACAATTGCTGGTTACTGAGCAGCAATCTCGGCTACTTTCCAGTTTCACATTTCTGTTGGGTTTTTTTCTTCCCTTGTCTTTACTATGCTCTTTCACTCCTTTCACCTCCATTGACTTTCTCATTCTCCTAGCCTACCTGACTGGGACCATTATGTTGTTCTCCATGCCCTTACCCTACACTCTTTTTTTTTTTTGAATCTGGCTTCCTGTTCATTATACTATCTGTCCCTTAAAACATGTTATTTCTTCTCTTTCTTGCATTCCATTCCATTGTTGTTTTTTCCTTTTCTACTTGGATTGTGCTTTTCTCCCTAAAATGTCTGTGGCGTATGAGGGTAAAGGTGAATTAAATCTTTTTTCTTTTCTTTCCGTTTCACATCTTTATTCCCAATCACCTTCTCTATCCTGTTTGTATGGTTTGTTGTTATGTTTTTTTGTGGTTGCAGATCCCTCATTTTCATTCTGTGGAATCCTTCAACCTCTTGTGATCTTTATTCTGTTACTCTCTGATGGGTCTGACAGCTTATCAGTTTATCATTTTCTTCATTGAATAGAGGTGCATGTCAGCATTTCCAGTTGACCTATTTTTAAAAGCAGGCCAGCACTAGGTTTTAACCCAATGGCCCTCAGTACCATTTTTAAATTCCTTTCTGTACTTTATTTTCAATATATATTAATGAAATTAACATGTATATATAATGTATGTAATAATTTGAATTTTTTGTGTTATCTAAGTTATAATTACTTATTTCAAGAAACCTTTTAATAAAACACTTAAATTTCAGTTTTCTTGTCACGTGACCCACACGCTATTGAAAATCTCAACTTCAGCAGAGGTTCACTGTTAGCCACATAAGCTGGCAGTGTACATGTATTTGTAAACTATGGATGTTTGACCTACTTGCCATGTGATACCAAAGTTTACAACTGCTTTGTCTGGGAAACAGTTGTAACTTTTCCAATCCTTAATGGGTGCCATGCCCACCTTCTGTACTTTGCCTTGAAATCTACAGTGTACACGTAGTTTGTAGAAACAAGTGTATATACTCATTAGAAAGAGATCAGTTTACACTATACACCACCAACAGTTAATTTGAAATTGGTGCACAGTTTTCCTCAAAGTGTACTTGTAACTGCTATTAGTATTCTTGTCTGCTTGATTGACTATAGCATTTACGGTGGTTTCTTATTATAAGTATGCTATAGTTAGAGAAACTGTTGAATTGTATTTAGCTCTTACTATTATATTTTAATTAATTATGTATTATTTGTGTTTTAAGAATCATATTTGAATGGTTTAATGATTTTAATAAATGTAACTTGTTGCTTGGATTGTACAAATGAATAATCAAGATGGGGTCATTAGCATGTGCAAAGTGTGAGTGAAACGAGTCTCTTCACGGAAATCACAGTGTAATAATGATAAAGCCCTGCAGGCACCTGTCGACATATCACCATTATTGATTAAAAACAAAGATTTGAAAAAAAAAAATTAAAAATAAACTATAAGTGAAAAGATAAAGATGTGAAATTATGCACATTAAAAAAAAAACAAATTTCAAAGGACTTCTATGAAGAGCTAACAGGTATGTACATATTCCCATTTTTTAATTTTAAACATTTGTTGCAATGTATGTTGATGATAATAGGTAGAATTAGTCATATGGTAGACAAAATGGAAAATGAAATATAAATGTTGACCTTAAAAAACTTCTGATATTCATTTAGGAGGTTCCAGAGATTATGCAAGTGAAATGGGAAACAAACTGCAAGATAAATAGTATTTTTATACTACATTGTCTATTGGAGGAGATTTTTTGGGCTTACATGTGGATGACCTCTCGTGCCTTTGTTGCACACTATCTATCATTTGGCTGTTTCTTCCTCATTGGGTTATAGACTGCCTTTGGTCACTACTCTTCACGCAATGTACTTTCTCTGACTGGTTTAGTCATTTCAGTTTCTTACCCTTTTTATTTTACAAAGCCCTCTAGTTCCTTACAGAATTACCTAACCAAAATATGCACAGTATAAGGCTGTTCTGGCTTGATATAGTGCTCATCCATGAGACCACTTGAGGTATCCTCATATTTCTCATTTTCCTAAACAAGGCCTGATCTAGTCCATAACCCCTCCTGGACTAGCATGAGTAAAGCATGTAGGAGATTCCTGCTCATCCTCCATGCCTAATTTAAAACTTAGTGCTGGCCTGCTTTTAAAAGTAGAATTTTCGTGGTCACACTTTGCACTGTCTTACAATAATGTGCCCCTCTGGACTTCCTGCCTTTTTTTTTCTAATGGAACATGGGAGTCTTTGCTACTCACTTGCTCCTAGTCACTGGGGAGGTGGACCGTGGATGCTGCCTCCTGAGTGTAACCAATGCCACTTAGGGTGGTGATGTTCTGTCCATGTAGTACATTTCACCCCTCTGCATGGTCTGGTACTGGATTGGTGCAGGACCAGCCAACATAAGTCCTCACTCAGTTGCAGGACAAATTTTACTTTCCCATTCTGCCTCACTGGACTTGAAGTGTTGATGGTAGGGACTCTCCTCCTATCACAGCATGGATGCTTAATTCAAGGTGAAAAAAGCCTAATGCAGGTTCTGAAGTGTGCTTGTATCTTCTGCCCATTCTTGTGGCACTCCCTTTCTGGTCAAAGAGTGTACCCTGCTACAAATAAAGTGTAGTCTCCCATGGGTGTGCCCCTATGCTATTCCAAGGTGTAGGATATCTTAATGGGTTCCCTATGGTCACTTCCTGAAGGGGCTCATCTAGGTAAAATTTTGCACCAATCACCACTCCACCACTTTAATTGCTTCTAGCTAAATATTAGAAGAGGTTATGTATTGTATCAGAATACCTCTTCTCACACTTCCCACCCAGCCTTCCCAATTCTGGTGCATCTTACTTACTTGTCCTAATCTCAAAGTGATGATTTAAACAATCAGTAAAGAGGAAGGGGGTGTCACACTACTTTTGGAAGACAGTTGTCACATGCTCGTTTGCATGTAAAAATGCAGCAATATCATGCGGAAACACGAAGTAAGGTGGGAGCCTCAAGGTTAGTAGTGGACAAAAAAATTTTAATATAGAGGGAAGAACTGAGTTGGAAAAGCTAGATGTGAGAAGAGTGTGTATCTAATGGAAATACAGTTTCAATGTTGGAAAATGTTAACTTTCATCACCTATTGTCCACAAACTCATAATGTATATAAATAAATGGATCTGTGAAGATAGACAAGAAACAATTTATTCTAGAATGTTTCGTTTTTTTTCAGCCAAGCAAAGTTAGACCAATGAGTGCATACATGTTATGGTGTCGTGAAAATAGAAAGAGGATTGTGAGGGAGAATCCACAACTTGGTAAGTTGTTCTTAGTATCAAACCATCAGGTAATCATAGGAGTGGAAATAGGACCTTTTAACCAAATGTGCATAAGTTTGGTTCATTCAACTGCCCCCATATTTTAGAAAGAATGTTGACTGTAATTCTAAACTTACTACATGTATCTACATGAAATTTTGCAAGTTTTTATTATCCCTATTGCCATGGGTATCCTTTATTGTGCATGACACAAGGTTTAAGTGTCTTACATTTAACATTTTATTTAACTACTTTTTGTTTATATTATACCAAGTAGTATAGCATAAAATCATAGCTAATAATCCATAATTTAATAAAATTTAAGTTTTAAGTTCTTAATTTTATATGACAATATTTAAAAATGTTTGAATTTCCCCTAGTGTGACAACCGTGGCACATTTTCTCTAGGTATGTCCTCTTCTCTATTTTATCCACCACCCCTCCAATAATTACAAAATTAAACATAAATATCATCTATAACCAATAGAAAGCCAATGTTTTCTTCTATCAAATTACTGTTATATTATATTGTGTTCTGAACAGGTAATCGTCAATTTCACTTGTAATAAAAGTCTCGTTCCGATGGGAAAGACAACAACTAGCTTGGATGAATTTTTAATGACATTTGTCACATAGTTAGAAAGTCAGAAAAATTGTGATTGTTAGAGGAAATTGTATGCTTTTAGCATGTTATTATTGTATGTTCTTTGGTTCATTGTATAATTAAATAAAAATTATTTTGTGCATTACTACCATTAGTATAAAAAAAGTAGGGTTAATAAGTGTCATGGACAGTCAAGAGCAAAAAACAGACACGGGTAAGTACTATAATTCTAGTTTTTCATGTTTATTCTTTATTTATTATTATAAAAGTAACTAAAATGTAAAAATAGGGATCTCTTTTAAGTTGGTTAAGGTTAGATTAGATAAAATAAATAATAATAATATAGTAAACATATTTCAGGAAACATGCATGTGAGAAGCTTGGAGTAGCTCATGGGCTATGTAATTCGATAGTGTAATGTGAGCTGCATGTTCCCCCCAGTGATTTACAACTTATAATAGCAAAAGTAGTAGTTAGACACTGTTCAAGCGCAATAAAATGATAACATTTGATTATAAATAGATGTATACTGTTATGATTTTAAAGTTACTTAGGATAAATGAATGTAGTTTCATGTAAAATTTTAAGTCATTCTAGAAAGAAAAAGAAGTTAATTTAGATTTATTTCGATTTTTTTGGTAGTTATGAGGACAGTCAAACTGACCAATCTTGTATAGAGAAAATAACAGATAAAATATAAAGTTTTACTGAGAACAAACACTTGAAATGTATTTAAGAGGTTTAGAGATTACACAAATGAAATTTGAGATTTTTGAGATGAAGAAAAGTATTTTTAATCTTAACATGAAAATCATTTTGCACACGGAGTATTCAAAACAAATTCTTGATATATTCACAGACAAATATTTTACTTCACTAAAAAAAATATGATTTTTTATATGTGAAAGACGTATAATGTTTACTGAAAGACTGCCAAATTTTGTGAAGATATACATGCTATATTGAAAGTTAATAGTATCAAATCTATAAAGACTGTGAACGAGTACAAAGAGGTCACATGCTCGTTCAAATTGACAGAGCCTGTATTGAGAGAGTTAACATATACAAGTCTGTTGTACATAAAAAATCAGATGTGTTATAAAAGTATGCGTTCTCAAGATACGTGTGAACTGGTGACATCTGTCTGACTCAGACTCTTAACAAGTAGTAGTACAACGCAATGAAGAATAAAAATACTTGTCTATCATACAGTTTGTATATTACATTTTCAAAACATCTAGAATCTTACACATGCATGTTTAGTTTTTTTCTGTATTTTTCTATATTGTATTTGTTAATTACTCTCCTCTTAACACACACAATTTCTAAATTGATAATGTAGAGTAAAATTAATATCTGGTATTTTTGATATCAAATAACTAATACCATGTTGAATGCCACTTTGTAAAAGGTTGGGGCATGTACACTTGGAATCCCAACCATGCACATAGGGTTAATATTGATGGAGTATTAGATGTATGGGGTTTATCTAGCCTTTAGTTATGCAGACTTATGGATGAATGATTAGGTGACAGAGTGCCCAAATAGAAGAGGGTTATTTTGTTTAAGTTAATAGTTAGATAAATAGGTTAATTATAAAAGAAAGTACAGCTTGACTCTTTGATGATCAAATGAATGAATGTTAAGATTAGAGGAGTGAAATATATTTTAACAGATAAATCTTGAAATATATACCATATTTTTTCAGAATATAAGACGTACCCTTATTTTGAAGACAAAGTTTTGGGGAAAAAAAAGCTATAGTTGCATTTGAAAGATTTTTATTGAACAAAAATTCAATTTGATACTTCAAAAATTAGTATATATTGTTCTAAATACAAGAGAGCTCAAAACATCAAAATGAGAAAATACCGTAAATCAAAAAAAGTTTACTGTTATTTAGTTTGATTCAAAACCTACAAAATCTTCATTGCTTTCACTGTAATTTATTTTTTTATTATTTAGGGAGCATTATAAATAGTTATGTTTTTAAAAGAAAAAAAACTATTGTTATAAATAACACATTCAATTAAACTAAACTATGCATGCCCATTTAAATATATTTACACATGGCTTGTGTGTATATCTTATATATACATATATATTATTCATACCTTCGGTGTTTAGGAAGCAAGCAGATTTTGACATCAAATTTTGGGGTAAAAAAGTGCATCTTATACACCGAAAAATACGGTAATTAAAGGAAGTACCCTGTTATATAAAACTTCAATCTAATTTATTTTCAGACATACAGAGTGTATTACCTATGGTTACAATGTTTCACGGGTTAACTTGGCATTATCAGGTACAACAACTATAATGAGTGAACTTGTAATCTAGATAACATGAAAAAATAGTGGATGAATACATTGGAATTTGATTTGTTGAGCTTAAGACTACAGAACATGAAATAGATGTTGAAAACTTGTCAATATGCTGATGCTGTTGTATTTTTGTACATGAGGTGTCTTGATCATAAAATCAGTCAAAGTAATATATACAACTATAAATTATGTCAAAAATTATGGAAGTTTTGTTACTCCAAAGGTTGCCAAACTTCATATACTTTTAAAGGTCAATTTAAGCTGTGCTTATTGGGAAAACAAGCTAATGTTGAAATTTTTATATTGTTAGTATAGTGATATAATTGAAACACACACAAAGTAATTTTAAAAATACATATCAAAAGTTCTGTTATTCTTACCATTGTATTAGAATTTGTGATAAAATTCAAACAACTCAGCTATTACATTGCAATATGGCAGTATAAACTTTTAATATTGAGCTAGTTGTAGTCTGTTAGTTTTTAACAACTTTTTAGTACTGAGAATGACTTATACCATCATAAAGTTCTGTTTCTTCAAAATTATTTAATTACCATTGTACACTAATTACCTCTTGCCACTGCTGTGAATATTTCTGTGCCTGCCTATGATGCTATCATTATTACACTATAACCCACCACCAGTAGGAAAGTGACACATCTTGCAGGTGTAGTAATACCCACAGCCACCAGCATTTGAATAGATGTATTATTCTGATGAGTTAATGGCAATTTTGCACTTATTATTTTAACCTTTCATTACCAATCGTACTCTTTCTTTCCTTAATTTTTTTATTATATGATTATAGGTATACCAAATTTTAAATACTGTAGTTAGAATTTTGATTCAAATTATCTTGAATATTTTTTTTTTTTTTGTAATTTTGGAACATGTGTCCCATCATCTGTGGTAATGTGATAAGATTTTTTTGATAATACTAATTCCCATTATTTTAACCCAGCATACAGGATTTGTTAAGTAATCTTCAACATTGTCATTTAGGCCTATACACTATTAACATACTAACTTTGAGGTTCTGATATGTTCTAACAAGAATCATCTGATAATATAATAGTAACTGGAAACACTGTGGTTATCTGTGGTGTTCCTGCCATTGTGCACCAGGTGATTAGTTCCACTCTGATTATGGATCCAGGATTCCCAACCTCCTGTTTCTGGTACTTCAGCTGATCCTGCCCCAATTTTTGATAAGTTTCTTTTTCATCTCTGCATGGGTTACATGTGTATCTTTTGGGCTAGCTTGTTACATGAACCTCCATCACTTGAGTCTCCTCTTTCAACTTGGGGATCTCCTTTTTTTCCTTCTTTTCCCCTCTTTCATTCTCCATTGTCTCCTCTTTGTCTTTTACTTACTCAACTTCTTTGCTGTCGGGCCTACACTTTCTTTTACAAGTTTTTCATTGTGACCCTGTCAGCTTTATTGGGAAAACTTGCAATTTTTTTTTTCACTTCTACCCTTTTTTTGTGATGAGGTTTTTTCGGAGATTTTTTTTATAGAACAGTCATCACTACTTACTTAGGTTTCTTATCCTCTACAGCCTTGTTGGGTCACCCTTTATTCTATTCCGTCTTCCTCTTATTATCCAATGCCCTTCCCCCGAGAGCTGGCTGTCATGAGTCTATTAAGTAACTTATATTTGAAGCTGACCCTTGGCTCTGGTCTAGTGGGAGCTCAGCCCTTCCACTGAGGACTCCCTTTGCTGCAGACTACTGGGTTACTCAGATGCTTTCTTAGTGGATATTCCATGTTCTTCCACTCTATCTCACATAATTTAGGATGCCACTGAACAATTCCTCGACCCCACTCTGGGGTTTTACTCATGTCTTTTTGTCATTTTTACAAAGACACCAGGTTGATGTTCTTGAACCAACATTGATCTTTCCTTAGTTTGAGATGGATGGTTTACTCACTCTGCTGTAGGTACTTTCCTGTATTGTGGAGGACCCAGATCGAGGACTCAAATGCCTTCTCTTCATCACATTTTGCTTCCTTCTGTTCACAGTGGTCAAACATTTGATTCACATCCCTTCCTTTCAAGTTGGCTACAGTTCTATGTTTTCCATTGGGCCTAGTGAACTTTTACTCAGAATTTACATTCCTAAGCCTACTGTTCTAATACACTTATGAACATTTGACCTCTACTAGCTCCATCCAACATGAATCTCAGTACTGTGATCTCCCTTCTACTTTGGAATTCATCTTATATGGGATAGTTGGTTTAGATGTCCAGTTCATTCTTAACCCCCACCCTATCTCATTCACTTGGGACTCTTTCTCAATTTGTATGTAGGGCAGGTGCAACCTACTGTTTTACATCTTTGAGATGTGGAGCTTCTGATACCAAGGCTTACATATCTACTTAATATTTTGTAGATAGGATTTGTCTATTTTGAGGGCTCTCTCTTCTCTTATTCCTTTTGGATATGTCCATAAATTTCTTGTTCAGTTGATTATGACCAATCCAGGAAAGTATTTCCAGAGATAAAATGCCTTCATTTCACCTCAGTGTTGTGGTGAATTCTTCAATCCCAAACAATCCTGGACATTCTTCTTCATACACTTCATCTGGACTTGCATCTGTTTGTAACTCCAAAGGCTCAGCATTAAGTCTTAGGTCTTATAACACACAATTGTAGATTTTCATACCAGTGTTCAACATAGCATAGGTGGCACATTTTGTTTATTTGTGCTTCATGATAACCAAGCTTATAAACAAAACCTGTCAACTGTAGTACCAGGCTGTACTACATATTTTCCACTCCTTTTAGTTTATAGTTAAGATTTCAAATATTTTCTTTTCTCTATAGCTCCCAGGGTTGGAACATATCATTGGTCAAACCAGTTACCAACTTTCACTTTCTCCAGGGCTAATTTGGTCAAGAGAAAATTAGGTACCTTCTTGTTTGACTTTCTTGCAGAAATAATAACATGCTTTTTAATTAGCATGCCATGCTATTCTTGTTTTGAATTGGGCAATAGCTGAAGTTGAATTTGTCTATGATTTTCACTGCTTGTTGGCTAAATGATCTAATAAACACTGATCACAATTCTATCAGAAACTCAAGAATTTATTGCCTTACTTAAAAAATTGTTGTGATCCGTGAGAGCAAATTTTACACAAATTTCCACCAATATAAATTTTAAAGGAATTGACATAAATCTATGTACAGAATAATAGTTTTATTCAAATCTAAACAGTTTTGATATTGTACCTCTAACTTTAACTTCTATGTAAGAACTCATTAAAGTTCATGCTTTAGATTGCTGATAATAAGTTTATGTATTTTTATGTAAATTTCCTCTGACAACTTTTCGAGTTCTCTCGCAATCTTAGGGGTAACTTTCATCATCATTTCTGTTCTATGTCATTTGACATTTGCCTGTTAGTTAATAATTAACCCTAAGGTTACAGGATATACCCAAAGAGCCTTATACATAACCACTAAAATAACCATAAGTTCTTATATTCATGATGTCAGAAAAGCACTTAGGTGCAAGAAGTCTTGATACAAGATGATAAAAATCCTATAACCTAAGTGCTTTAGAAAAGTGGACCTTTCCCCTTCAGTTTGCCCTTGAAGAAGAAAGGTCAACATTTCGAAAGTGCTTGGGTTATAGGGTTTTTATTATCTTGTATCATAAGTTCTGATATGGTATCTTACCTGTTCTCACATATTAACTTTTCTCATTCAGTGCTGTCCTCTATATGTGCAAATTTATTTTCTCATCACAAGCCTTAAAACTCCTACCTTCCCCATATTCAAAGTAGTTCTACTGTGTTTTTGCATGCAACTAAGAATTTGGCAAACCTCCACCAATAGAAGAGCAAAACATTGCTGATGCAGGCTACTCCCTGCATCCCTCCCCCCTGGAATCCCACAACTTGCCAGTGTCTTTCCAAAGCAGTCTTTTCCTCAAAGAAGCTATTGAACCAGTAAGTCAACCTTCTACAGGTTTTTATTCCATGCTGTTAGTAGTTCCCAACAAGAGCAGGGACTGGCATCCAGTGATATATATGTCTTGGCTCAACTCTTTTTATAGACCTTCCCTGTTTTAACCAAGGTAGGTGTCTAGGATGCATATCTACACATCCCCATTGCCTCACTTTTTAGATAATTCCTTCAGTTTGTACACAGGGGTTGGGTTTACCAGTTTCGTATGTTGCCCTTTGGGCTGGCCATGGCATCTTGTGTGTTTTGTCAAGTAATCAGGGCCTTTGCTCAACTAATCAGTGCGCAGAGCTTGCATTTTCATTATTATATGGACAACTAACTATTACTGGCTTTATCCAAACTGAAACCACATGAACACACACAGTTGCTTCTGGGAGAAGCATTATATAACGATTGAATCATCAAATTGAAGTCCTTACTTTCACCTACCCACAACTTTATCCATTTGGAGTATTTTTTTACTATTTCCTAAGTCGGGCTCAGCTTTCTTCTCGCCTGTGGTCGATAGTGCTTTTAGTCACCAAGATCCTTACCTTTTCTACACTCACTGCATGTGAGGTTCTTTCTCTTTTGGGGATGGGGCTTGCAGGGAAGCTCTTATACCCTTAGATCGTGCTCACGTGCATCCCCTTCAGTGAATGCTGCATGACCAATGGAACCTTGCCAGGGATTGCATCGACTTCATTATCCATCTACCACCTTTCCTCCTAAATCTTTTCCCATGGTTGCTAGACAGAGACAATATCACAGTGGGTGTTCATCTTCCACTTCCTTGTTCTGAGTTGCACCTGTAATCAGATGCTTCACTTACGGGTTGTAGTGGAGGGGGGGGGGTTGATTCAGGTCATTGGTCTCCTGTTAAGATGACCATATACATCAACATCTTGAAACTACTAGCTGTACATAGGGCTTTGGATCATTTCCTTCCCTCTTTATGAGGTAAATTGGTTATGATCCATTCCAACAATACAATAGTTGTTTCATACATCAGTTGACAAGGTGACACTAGTTCACAAATGCTTTTCACACATGTTGCATTGCGTGTCATGTTATTTGTGCATTCAAGCTGGTCCTGGGTAATTTTTCTTGTAACAACCAGATCTCACAGAGTGGTCCCTTGATCCTCAGATTTTCCAGTGGATATGCACACAATAGGATGCTTTTGCCACACATCACAACACCAAATTATCCATGTTTTATGGTCCCCAGTATCTCATCGCCTGGATATGGCTTTAGATGGTCTGAATCAGGACTAGACCAACCTGTACCTATATGCCTACCCACCAGTCCTTATCCTACCCAGGGGATATCCTTCATCCAGTCCACTCCATGTTGAGTACTTCTGATAGCACCTTCTGGCTCTCACCCTCAACCAAACAACACCCCTATTACCTCTTCCTCGTTTGCCTCCATTTCCAGTTTTTCATCTTGCACTTACCACACTTCATCTTCATCGATGCTTTTGTCCAGTCCTTTGCATGAAGATCCAGACTATCTACAGGAGTGGTATAATTTTCATCCCATTCAGTTCACCTGTTCTCACTCAATTGTTTTTCAGAGACAGTGGTGGAACTTTTGCTGCTGGTCACTGTGCCATGGGTTCCTTCCTTTCTGACCAACTATACCTCACGTAGCAGAATTTTACCTGGCTATTTGATTATAACTCCTCAGTATCTGCCACAGAAGAATATCATGCAGCCTTTTTCAACAATTTCTGTTTTAGCAGGTAACACAAAATGTTTTCTTCTCCCACCTTTTCCCTTTGTTATGTTTCTTCCAGATCAGTCATAATCCTCACCCTATAATATTGTTCCCTCTACCATTTATCCCTTGGCCTATGGTCATTGGAGGTTTGACATCTTCGCCATCAACACTTCATGTACTCTTTACCACCACATCTATGTTCTCCTTTATCTGGATCATAACTTCTTTCCTAAGATATCTGCAGCTTGTAAGAGGAACTACTCTTTTACACTGTTTCTCACTTATACTCCCATATACATCCAGGTAGACTTCTATGTCCCATTCATGCTCTTCATTGTTATATTGCCCACATCGCTCCTTTTCATTATTCTCATTCCTGATTATTCTCTCCCTGGAACCCATTCTCTCAGTGAGACCTTTCACCTTCAACCCTTACAGATTGGATTTTTCAACTTATTCAGTTGGCATATACATCTCCATCTTCCAATTTCCAACATCTCTTCCAGGTATCATCTCACCAGATTCAGCATCTTACCTTTTCCTTGGCAGCTCCTCTACATCATCTGTTGAACGAGATCATCCAATCTGGCATGTGGACTACATGTAACATGTTCATCTCCCATTACCTATATCATGTGGCCATTTCTTCCTCATCCAGATATCACTTTCCATGTGATGGTTTAACTGTGAAACAGTAAGTTTACTTTTCTCTCTCTCTCCTACAGTGTCGTACCCCTTATAGATAGTGGATCCTGTTCAGTGGCCAGTGGTGCCTGTCCAGGTACACTTACTGGCTATCAGTCACAAAATCTGCACTATACAGCCAATTGCATAAAGAGCATAAAGAGGCTGGTGTAGCAAGTAGTTTGAGCAGTTGGCTGAGGTGTCCCAACAGATTAAACTACTGGGGCTTGACCTGCCAACCTATATATATCTATCTATCTCCAGGCCTATAACACATACTGTTGAGATGGGGTGTTCCACAAGACTGCTAATAGGTTTACCTCATGGTTTATTGTGTCATAATTATGCCCATACCAGACCATACTAATTCTTAGACTATCATGAGTAAAGCAGAAGGGGATTGCTGCCCATCCCTGCTGTTCCTTTGATTGAATATATCAGGATGGTCTGCTTTTCAAAGTAGGGTTACCATGGTTTCCCCTTGCACAGCCTGGTGTAGTGTTCCTCTGGACTTCACACTGCATTTACCACCCTCCTTCTGTAATAGTGGAGTTCAGGACCCCTTACCAGTTCCTAGCTGCTGGGATGGTAGACCACGGAGATTTCCTCCTGAATGTGCTCAATCCCAGTCAGTAGAGAGTAGAGTGATTGTGTTTTGCTCCCACTGAATCATCAACTGGAGTAGTTCCACCAAAATGCAGTTCATCCCTCCAGTTGGGACCCTCATCCTTCCATCACCTGGATTTTGGTTCCCAAACAGTAGGTGTTGGATCAGAGCTGGACCAGCCAACATAAGTTCTCATGCATGTGTTGGTAGAGAGCCCTCATCCTACCATGGACACAATGTACTTATTGGTCAGGGTACCCCTGGCATATCAAGCTGAGTTATGGGAGTTTGGTATTGTAAGGAGCTGGACTGACTGACATTGGTTAGTTGGGGTGCCTACCCCTGCATACCACCTGCAGTCATCAACACCAGGAACCAGAATGCAGGCTTGAGGTGACGACAGTAGGGACCTGATGTTGTCTGGTTTTGGGCTGGTGTTGACTCACTAAGTATGGTCTGATGCACCCAAGCCATTTTATACCATGAAGCACATATGTTCAATTTTCCTCCAAAGTTGCTCATCTTACCATTTCCAAGATGTCATTTCACAAGCAGTTTTGGATGTGTTACAATTGTTTTTTGTCAATTTTATGGCACTTACTACCTCACTGGGTGAAGAGTATACCTGATACAGCTGTAATGCAGTCTGCTGTGGGTGTTTCTCTCTCTCATGAGAGGTCACACTCCATGGATGTTCTTTGGATGCTTTCCAAAGGGTGCTCATTTAGGTAATTTTACACCACTCCTTCCGCATTTTCAATGTGGGATTCTAGCTATTATGTGAGAGGAAGTAAGATACCATATTGGAAGTTAATATTCTCCTTCACTGAAAATATATTTCCTATGGGTACTTACCTTCTCTCACACTTCCCACTCTTTCCCCCACTTCTGGTGCTTCTTTTGTGCCTAATCATGAAGTGAAGGTTTGACTGAATAGTATAGAGGTAGTAACCTCTGTCAGAAGAGTGTGTTCCACTCCTATTAGTGGAGGGTTGTCACATACTTTTTTGTATGCGAAGATGCAGTAGAACCACATGGAATGCAGGGTAGGTGTGAGTTTAAAGGGTAGTAGCAAGTAAAATAATTTGAACATATAGAGGGCAGCACTGAATGTGAGAAGCTGTTACATGAGGTAAGTACCTATTGGAAATACATCTTCAGTTTAAGGAAATATGAACATCAGTCATACTATAACTTTTGATAATATATGCATATCTTAACAAAATTTCTCAGACTCTCAATAAACATTACAAGGTTTTATATAAAAAAGTCAGATATTTTAATCAAGTATTTTAACTCTGATTCCATTACTATTTTCATGAAAAGTAGCAAGGTACTTTCGAGAGCAAGTAAGCAGATGTTTTGGACACCACTTATCCCCTACAGTGATATTTTTGTATATATATTATTACTAGTTACTCATACATTCTTGCATTTCAGTGATTTCTCTTAAAACATAATACAGTAAATATGAACAATTATGAATTATTTTGCCCTCATGCATTGTACTTGCTAACCCCCTTTTTGAACTTCACATGTAGAAGGGGTAGACAAATTAATTTTTGTTGATATTATGTATGCATTTTGAACTACTAAAAAATTATAAGTTACTGGATTGATACCACAAAAAAAAACACTTTAACTTGTATGGTTTAGTAATTAAGCTATAAAAAGGTAAAAAAAATCTCATTTCTGATTTGATTATTGCCATAACCACTGCACTTCAAACTTTCCAATGACATAACAACTTTCCCCAAATCAATAATTTAGGAAAACTGACAGTATTATGTAATTCAAAATAAGTGCTTTCAATTACGTATAAATATGTACATGTGGCTTTTAAATCTCAAATCTAAGCATAGAAGGTGAGCATTGCATCTGTCAGAAGTTAGCAAAATGTATTTCCTTTTGCAGGGAAGAATTTACTGTAAGGAATTTTAAAGAAAAATGTGTAAACAGAGCAATTAACCTAGTTTCTGGCTAGATGTAGAAGTATTTTGTACATGTAGTTTTAGAGGCCAAAAGTTAAGATTTGTGAATGCTAGTGTGTCAGGTGACAACAAAAAATTACAATGTACATTATAATGCCTGTTCCATTGACATACATTGATAGAAAAGTTGTTTAATTAAAGTTTGAATGTAACTCAGTAAAACCTTGTGATATGATCAGAAAAGGGTACCCATAACCTTAGGGTTTAGTCGTCGTTTAAGTTCACCAGTGAGAGAAATGTGTTCTTCATAGGATATTGGAGCATAGGATTATATTTAAAGTATGGATTATTATTATTCTTGTGGTGAAAGCTGAATGGTAACTAAAATGTTGTAGAGGTTAAAGCATTATAACTTGGGAATACACTCTTTTAGTGATTCTCTTATGAGCAGATGTTCACATAATTTTTCATATCAGGTTCTCAAATGAGTATCAGCAAAAATGGTTGACTTGCAAAAATTATTCATCTTTTTTCAACTCTCCAGCAAAACAAGTTTATATTAAACTAGCGAGACAAATGAGTAGCAGATCTAAAATTATTTATGAGGTTATTATTCAGCTTACCTAACTAGCTAGCATGGTAAGTTAATAACTGGGGGTCTGTATATATTCAGATATCAAAATGAAAGTATAAGTTACCTACAGGGGTTGGGCAAAATAATGGAAACACCTTGGAAAATCAACAAAATATATTTTAATATGGTGTAGGTCCACCTTTTGAGGCAATTACAGCCTCAATTCTCCGAGGTATTGATTCATACAAATTGTGAATTGTTTCCAAAGGAATTTTAGCCCATTCTTCAGTTAAAACACCCACCAGTTCTTTTAGAGACGATGGTGGCAGAAATCGACTTCTTACTTGAATCTCTAAAATCGACCATAAATGCTCAATAATGTTGAGGTCTGGGGATTGTGATGGCCAGATGAGATGCTCAACTTCATTAGAATGTTCCTTGTGCCATTCTTTAACAATTCTAGCTGTATGGATTGGGGCATTATCATCTTAAA
>NW_013669823.1:69640-78255 GCF_000517525.1 Limulus polyphemus
ACACCATTTTTGGTCACAAACACTTACCTACCATAAACTGTATTGCTATAGTGCTGCTGTGCATTTTTGTTTACATTATAAACTGTGGAGATTCCCAGTAACCCTGTGACAACGACCTGCTTAAATTGTAAGTAGATGTGTAATTCTCTTGAAAGCTCCTTACAAAAATACATTTTGTGGATGAAATTTTTTTAAATCTGACTTGAAAGGTCTTTAAAGTATGTAGTTTTTGAAAAATAATACCCTCGAGAAAACAATGGACTAAGTTTCTTTTCTATTTTGTACTACAAATCCATGCACTCCTAGAGATTTCTTCAGGCTATAAACTAAATAGTGGGAAATCTGCTCTTTCTGTTGGTTACAAGCATGTCATTCAACTTCATCCTGTTGCTTAGCAACACATCTTCAACTTTGCAAGTGGCCGTGGCTGCCCTTAAATGTAAGAATATTAGAATGATGTTTCACACGGAGATAAATTCTTGGAAGTTTTCCAGAGCTAATGAGTTACAGCTGGAACTGTGCTTTAACCGTCTGTATTAGCTATTCACAGTTTCTTGTATAAGAGCCCTTAAAGTTGAGAATTGTAACCTCGAGCAGATCATATGACAACAAAAATTGCTATTTTAAATGTTTCTTTTTAAAATAAAGGAACAAAACTTTAAATTGTAATGTACTTGACAGTAATAATTTCATAAAAATATATTTATAATAAAGTGGTTTAATTAAATTTTGAATGTAACTCAGTAACATGTACAGGAGGAGGGTTAGCAGAGTTTTTAAATGTCGTCATTGGTATAGAGTTAAATGTTTTTTCCTTGTATAAATCTATGTCCTCTTTCATTCTTTGTGGCTCAACCATTGTTTTTGTTGGGAAAACACCTGCATACAAGATCCATGAACCTTCCTTTTTTGTAGGTCTAGGCTTCTCTGCTCAAGAGAAAACCTTCAAGGTACTACATAAACAAAGCCTGTCTTCAGATGAGGTGCAGTTATGGACATGTGACTCATTTCTGGAGTTAAGTCTCCAGAAGAGTGGTTTCTTTCTATCTACTTCCTTGAGATGTTGGCTGCTTGACAAGCTTGCCATCATCACATACCTTATTCTTATCATAATCCATTCAGACACTTCCTTTGTCATTTTTTTTAACCATCATCAGTGAAGCACTTTCCTTTGGGAATTCTGTTCTCCTTGTAGATTTTCTCTTTTTAGGCTCATAACCACCATGTTCGGTTGTCAGATTATTGTGTCTCTTGAGCTTAGGCCCTGGTAGCAATTTGACTGTCTCACTTAGACTGGATCCTTCCTACAGAATAGTCTCTCCATCCTATGGTGATTTCATTGGATTTGTTCCCACTGTGGGAGTCCTATTGTTGATGCCCTTCCAATTCCACTCATACCTAGCTTCCACTCTTTTGGTCTTCATTCACAAACACTACATCTCTGTCAGAGGAAGCACTGTGTCGGGAGCCATTCAATCTTTTTATATGTATCAGACATTTTCTACCTTGGCTGTTTCTTGCAGTATTTAGGATTAATAATTTTCCCTGAGTGCTCTATCTTCAAAACTGATTGTAAGAGTGATTAGATGTTTTCTTCTTTCACTATTTCTTCCATTTCTTCCCTGTATGATCATTCTAGTCCAGATCATCATCTTTGTTCTGTACAAGCTGTTCATTATTATCATATTTGCACTGCTCCTTTTCAGTGAGTTACATGAGACCCCTTTTCTCCAACCCTTGATTTTTGCAGGAGTTCTAGAGCCTTTGGAATTAAGGGTTGATGTCACTCATCTGCATTCATTCCTGTCATTGTTGGCTTCTTGACTTTCTTCAGCTGCCCCTATTCATGTGTCCTGATCCTCTCAGTCCTTTGGTACCCAGAATAGATTCCATCCATATACACGAGGGGACAGTGCTATGCCTGTGGGGGCTAGGACAACCATTATCCACTCAACCTGTAGTTTTTCTGCCTCCTACAGATTCTCGGATTTCAGAACTTTGTTCTAGGGCTATCAGAAATTTGTTGGTCAAGGAAGCAGTGGAGAAAGTTGTCCCAATTCTTCCAGGGTTTTATTCCCATCTGTTAGTTGTGCCCAAATAGACAGAAGATTGGCATCTGGCCATCATTCTTCCTCATTTATATTAATTCTTTTCCACCACTATCTGCGTTTTGTGCACAAGGATCAGGTGTTGCATTTTATGGCTCTGCCCTTCGGACTAGCATCGGCACCATATATGTTCTGTCAAATTGTATGAGCTTTTTCTATTTACCTCCATTCTCTAGACCTGTGCACACACCATTACATAAATGACTTGTTACTGCTGGCACCCCTCTTGTCAGTTAAAGGAACATCACATCCAGATCCTATTTTCAAAAGCAACTAAAGCAAGCTTTATTATCAGAGCCAAAAAAATCTATTCTCACTCCTCCACAATATATCATCCATCTGGGTGTCTTTTTCAACACATATTTCAGTCGGGCTTAGCCGACTCCCATCTGGCTCCACACTTTGGAACAGGTAGTCCTTCTCTTACCTATCTTTCTCCAACTGTGCAGATGGTTCTTTCTCTTTTGGGGATGTGGGGTTCACTCAAATCCCTCATTCCTTTGGGACAAGTGCACACAAGATCCCTTCAGTGGTCTCTACACAACCAATGGATCATGAACAGCAGTTTACCGGATTCCCCAGTCTTCTTATTCAGAATCAGCATCTTTGATCTCGAGTGGTGGTTAGATTGGAACAATACCACGATAGGTGTTTCTCTACCTCCACCTTGTCCAGATATCCATCACTTTATGAATGCATCACTTCAGGTATGGAGTGTATATTTCAGCAGTCAGAAATTCCAGGGCCTATGGATGGATGACAAGGCTTCCCTACACAATGTTTTAGAACTTCTTGATGTTCAAAGGGCGATTTTTCAAGGTCTGGACTTATTAAGGGGGAAAATTGTCATGCTTCACTTTGACAATTCCACGATGGTGTGTTACACTCCCCATCATGTGGGCAATCGGTCCAGGTCTCTTTGTTTTCAAACTTTGCATCTTCTTTAATGGGTCCACTCCAACAAGATCGTCCTACTAGCTTGCCATGTTTTGGGGATGATGAATTTGGTGGCAGATCAATTGTCTCGATCCAACTGGATTCTCCCAACAGAATGAATACTGCATCGCAAGGTTTTTTGTTGGATTTGATCCTGGTTTGGAGTCATGCATGGAAGTTATGTGGTTCTTCACACGGTGGTGAGGTTTAACTTCTAAAGTTGTCATGTATCTGTCTTGGTTTTTGTGTTGTCCCACAATGGACATTTCTCAGTGGAAATGGAACACGTATCAACAATGTTAACTTGTCAAGGTGGGTACAAAAATTGATCCATATCATTTATTCTAGGCTCTCTCTGAAGGAGAGGAGACTTCTGTGAGTTGCATTTCATCAAATTTGTCAAATTTTTATTTCCTTAGTGGCTCGGTTGAATTACCCGCTGGAAGGCATTGTGTGAGCTGATATGTGGAACTCCTTCAGCACTTTTATCTCACATTTTTTGCATGATCTGGGAGTATCTTCCTCCAAGGGTTTTTAACTACCCCCTGTAGCTATCTTAACCACATTTGCTAGGTTATAAGGAGGTGTGAGTATCTTCATTACTAATATTGTCTCTTCTTTACTTTCCAGGTTCCCTTGTCTCTTTTTCACAGGATCCCACTCTGTGGTGAGTGTTGCCTAGGCAGGTGTGTATCAAACCACTTCCGCACTAGCAACCATTAACACAATACACTTTATCTAGGTTGCAACAGGCTCTCTAGAAATGAGGTGTTCTATAAGACCACATAGAGGCAGACTGGGTGGTATTACTCTACTCTACTGGACTATCATTAGTAAAGTATAAGGGGATACTGCTACTCTATTCTATTGGCATATCTAGGGAGTCCTTACCACACCCAGTTTTTGAGTGAATTTCCTCCACTCTTGGAGTAGAGAGCGAAGTTGGGAGCACTCGGGCTATCCAGTTGGGTTGAGCATGGCTCACTCGTTTTGAGTAATATCAGTTCAGTACATTATTCATGGAAGAGGGTCCATTGTCTACTCGTAATTCCAAAAACAGGGTGGTCTCATCCTGCGTTCTTAGTTGAACATGGTTTGTTCCACATTCTTCCTATAATTCTGGGAGCAAATGGAATTTACCTTGCCCACATGGGTGGGGAGTGAGGATGAGTGTTCATAATTCCAGACCAGATGAGTTCTGTTTCCTCCGGTTGAGTATGCCGTTTATGATCCCATTATTCCAAGTTTCAGGTGTTGCCTTTTGGACGTTTTAGGTTGAGGAGAAGGTTTGTCCACTGCTGTGTTGTTTCCATTCTCGTTATAATTCCTGTGACTCGGAATGCATCATTCTATAGCTACAGGTTGGAATATACTCACAATTATATATATTATAGTCCAACTGCCCCAGCCATCAACATGGGATTTAGGGACCATGGCCCTATAATTCCAAACCCAAGTAGTGGAACCTCAACTCTCTGGTTGGGTCCTGACCAATAGTTAGGACAGATCATCTCAAATTCCACCTGCTGTGCATGAATTAGGTTCCAGGTGAAGAGCATACCTGTTCTGGATGTAGTACAGTTCCCCCACTAGGGTGCTTATCTTCTATTGGCATGCCCACAATCTATGCAAATGCATTCTGTATTGATAATGCCCCCCACCAGCCCCTTCACCTTATCAATGTGGGATGTAAGCGTGAGCGGAGGTAAGAATGTTTTGGAAGTTAACATTTTCTTAAATCATAGGTGGGGAAGTGTCTCAAGACAGATATCACCAAGGGCAATTAAGTGGGGAATAATAGACTGGAGCAAGTGAGAAAAAAATCACACCCATGCTTAGATGGGCAAAGGAAGGAAACCCTAGCAGTCGAGTAATAGCTGTATGTGAGTAGAGGTAAACATTATTGGAAATACATTTTTGATTTAAGAAAATGTTAACTTTCAGATAGTTACCTCTCTGCACAAGCTCCCACCCTTCCTTCCTACTTCTGGTATATTTATTTTACATCGTCAAAAATGAGCCTTTGTTTAAATGCTAGGACTCGAGCAGAATATTGCACATGGAGGATGTGTCACCCTTCTATTAGTGGAGGGCTATAATCTAATGATAATTATGTAACAGTTTGGTGCAATATATCTTAGAACATTTAGTGGTGAGAGCATTGTTTAAGGCTAGTGATGAGTGCAAAAATCTTTACAGCAGTGATGTGAGGTAATAGCTGTTTGTTATGAAGAGAGGTGAGTAACTGTCTGAAATACACTTTCAGTTGAAGAAAATGTTAAAGTTTCAACTTCAAGGTTATTTATTGCAGGCTAATAATAACATGAAACAGATTTCATAAAATATCTTGAATGTTTGCTAAGTAAGTTGGGAACAGTGAATACAAAACCTAGATAGTTATCAATTGACTTTGAGTTTCTTGAGGAACATGGAAAAACAAATTACAATTTGATTCTTTGTTAGCCTATAAGATTTGTTATTATATGACTAAACCATTCATTAACAACTAAATATAACTTCTTCAGGGTTAATCAGTAACAAGTTATTCAATTTCAGTGATGCTAAGTGTTTTAGATAATGCTTATTACAATAATTTAATATTATAAGATAAATAATCTTGTTTGCTTCTAGCATCATGTGCATCAATTTGGATACACATTAGGTAGCTCTCAGCAAGGATAGTTATTCTTCCAAATGTTTCCATAAAATATGGGTAGAATTATAAGAATGAAAATTTAGAAGGATTATAGGTCATGGAGAAAGAGAAAAAAGGGGGAAAAGAGCAAAAATTGGGAAAGAAAAGGAGAAGAAAGAAACTGAAGAAAGGCAAAGGAAAAAGAAACTGTATATTGACTATTAGGTTTTGTCACTAAGCTCTACCACTATGTCTTTGTCATCAACCAGATGAAGGGAAAAATTAGGGAACATTTTAGTATTTTTGATAGAATCTATAGGAGAACTTTATATTTTTGGCAGAATATTTACCACTGGCTCTTATTTAGTGTTCATTCAGAGCAGTGCTAAGTTATTTCACTTTTCAATAGTTTTGTAACACATTAAAACAAGTGCACTTCTGGGATACAATATTATTGTTTTATTAAGTGTAGTAGTATGCAAAACATACTAGAAGGAAACTTAGATATCAATCAGTATTGAAGTTTTAAAGATATGTGTGTATACACTAGTTTAAAAAATTATTGTAATTATTTTTCTTTTGTAGATTTCCACTTGATCAGCAAAAAAATGGGTGCTGTGTGGCAATCCCTTTCAGCCAAAGAGAAGATGGTAAAAATTTAATAGAACATAATTATATGGTCTTTTTTATCCAGGATCAACTAATATGATTGTATTTATTTTGGATATAACTATAGTGAGATTTATAACCAACCGTTTCATTACATTGCTTATTACCAATTTTCTTGTTCCTTGATGAGTCATTGGTAAGTTTGAAGACTTACAGTGGTAAAATATGAAGATTGATTCCCCATGGTGGACAGTGTGCAGATTGCCTGTTATGTAGCTTTGTGCTAAAAATAAATAAGCAAACAAACCAATTTTGCTTTTCATGTAGTCATATTGGTAAAAAGGAACTCACCTATTTTTGTAATACTAAGAAATGGAATACAATTTAGAACATTTAAGTGATTTTCATTGAATATGCATTTGATCAACTATATATGAAAATAAATACAACAGTGGAGTTTCAGAAAATTACATTGGTATTTAAAGTTTAGATTTAGATAACAGCCGAGTTTTCATAAGCATTTTTTATTTTTATGTTTCTTTCAAATTTTAAAACTTGAAAATGGATAAGTTATATTTGAATGTAATGGCTTACAACACCAACATATATTTCAACAACAAAATTTTTTTTTTCCTACTGTTTTAATTGTTAGGCATGGAAAAGAAAAGCAAAACAATCTGCTAAGCTGCAGAAGAATGCTCTGGCTAAGGGTGTTACATTCATCAGTACAGGGAAGTCGGGCTCTGCTTTAGGACAGTTTGCCAGTTCTGGTGGTGGAGCTAACAGGAATCAATCTAATGTTACTAACATCAGTTCCATTTGTGATCCTAAAACAAAACTCCCGAGAACAACACCGCTTGATGTCGCTGCTCACTTAAAGCTCCTGGGTGATTCTCTTAGCATTATTGGTCAAAGATTGACTGAGCATGAAGTGAGAACATTTTAATTTAAAATTGTTGTATAGTACCTCATTTTTATTATCAATTCTAAGTTTTGTCTTAAGTGTTTTATGTGATATTACAGGAAAGATTTGATTGTTAATTGTTATTTCTCCAGGCCTAATACTTTCTGTAAAATATTTTTCTGTTTATTTTTTAATTACACATATTAAAAGCTTATAAAAGATATATAACTTGTACACGTTTTCCACTGTTTTTCATGAAAGGATCGTCTAACCTAGTCGTCTCCAGTTATTTTTTCCTCCTGGGTGCTACTTAATTGTAATGAACAGAAAGTTGCAGTTTGGGGGAGAGAGCAATGTTGGCATAGGTGAACAGCTTTGTTTGATAGCTTTTTAAAATAACTTCTAACAAAGTGATACTGCAGGCCAATAATCAGGGTTTTGGGGCCTCAGTTGGAGAGATATGTTTTAACTGTTTTGACATTACATCAAGTAAATTTTCTCCACCAGTTGTTCTGCTTATTTCTGATGATGGACTTTGTTAATGAAACTTTGCAGGGTTTTTGAAAAACTTGTCTGATAAAAATACCTAAATAGCTTACATCATTTAATATTTGATGTAACCAAAACTTAATGTATGTATGCTTATGTTTCAGTAGGTTTGTTAAAAGTAGTTATGTAGTGTTCACATTCTAGGTGGTGCTCTTCTATCACCCTTGTTCACCAACTATTCTCACACTGTTAAACACCTTTGTTTTTGTATTATGTAAATGTTGATTCTATTGAATAATACATTAGTAAATATATAAGTATTATTAGCAAATAGTAAAATTTTTACTAAAAAAAGAGCTGTGTAAGTGGTGTGAGATTTATAATTAAGTACTTATAAAAACTTGCGATTAAAAGTGAACTCCATTATAATTATCTTTCCCATAACAAATGAAAATGTTTTCAAAATACTCCTGGACAGGATGCCAATCCATCACAGGTTAACTAGCGGCTATTAGCTGGAACAAATTGTATAGCTAAATAAACAAGCAAATTTTGGGGTAAAGTATCTTCCTTAATGACACAACAACTAGGGGTGGGTGAACTTTGTATCTGAAACCTTTCATCTAGAAATGGAGTTCAGTCAAACTGGATTAATGTCACAAGTGGGGTACCACAGGGTTCAGTCTTAGAACCTTTGCTCTTTTTGATTTACATCAATGACATAGATGAAGGAATAGCAGTGGTGTAGCAAGGGTTCTCAGCACCCGGGAACAAAGACATTTTTGCCGCTCCCACCTCTGAAATGTTTTGATTATTTGTTTTGTGACTCATTACCCACTTAATGAAAATAACATAAAGAATTAATTACTGCCTTACACAGGCCTAAAATAAAGTCACAATATAACATCTCACGATATCACAACTGTAAACCTGG
>NW_013669823.1:79132-80184 GCF_000517525.1 Limulus polyphemus
AGTCAATCCCCATGCTTCACATTGATTCTTGCCCACTTTAAGTGCTTCTTGACAGGACTTTTCGCATGAATCTATCAGTTTCTCTTTCAAAGAATCAAGATCAGCAGCTGCTTCTCTAAAATTCATTTTTGGGTCCTGAATACTTTTCTGCACTCGATTGAGAGATGATGAAATATTTCTCCAAAAATGCAAAAGTACAAGAAAATCAAATGTAAGCATGCATTGCAGAATATTATGAGCACCACATTTTGTTTCACCCGTGTTGCTATTCTCATTTAATTGCTCTAACAGTCCCAACAATTCATCCAGTTTTTCATGTACAACTTTTACTGCCTTTTCTCTTGCACTCCACCATGTTTCTGATTCACGCTTGACAGAGATCTTAAGCTCCTGCTGAAGTTTGTCCCATCGAGATGTTGAATGAGCAAAGAAATTATAAATGGCTTCAATTATACCAAAAAAGGTAATAACTGTTGTTTCCTGACTTACAGCATGAAGACATGCTAAGTTCAAACTATGGTTGTCACAGTTTATAAACACTGGTTTTGGATTTTTGTTCAGAGTTCATTGTTGAACGCCTGACAGATGACCTGACATGACAGCAGCATTATTATAACATTGTGAAGAACAATCACTCAATAAAATTCCACCCACTTCTAATTCTGTGCTTATTATTTTCTCGATATTGGCAGCATCTTTTTCCTTTATTTGTATAAAGTCAATAAATGACGCTTTGATTTCTACTTTTCTTGTCTTAAAGTTAATGTCAACAAACCGAATCACTTGGGCCAATTGCTTACGATGGGCTAAATCAGGTGTGGAATCAAACAGAATACCATAGTATTTGTTTCTACGAATTGCTGACAAACAATAATTTCGCACATGTGAAGCCATGAGATTTATAAACTCATTTTGGATTTCAAGAGAAAGATAACATGTTGACGTTTGCTTATTTTTAACATGCTCTAAATGCTCTCTCATTACTGGATCATACTTTGCTAATAACTGCAAAAGTGACAGGAAATTTCCAGGGTTTTTGTTTGAGGTTATGT
>NW_013669823.1:80594-82140 GCF_000517525.1 Limulus polyphemus
AATATTGTGTACAATCCAGCAACCGTTGCAGTACATCTCTCCATTTATTTTTTTTCTTGCTCAATTTGCCTTTGTAGCTCTTCATCAATGCCACTTTGAAGACGAAATCAACGCTCAGTTTCTTTCCAAGCAGCAAATGGCTCTCGATGACTGTCACTATTTTCATGGACATTTAACTTTTCAATTTTTTTCCACTCAGAGAATCCACCCTGTGTTTTGAAAGCAGACCGACTATTGGATGTCATACATGTAGATGAAAAAAGAAGACAACAAAAGCAGTATGCTGCTTTATGTAGAGGTGAATACACCAACCAGGAACGATTGACCTATTGTCTATTTAGAAGGCGTCGTTTGAACCAAATGCAGTCATAAAATGCCCATTTTTATCATCAAATGGACCTTCTTTATTTCGAAATTCATGTGCTCCAACTTTAATAATCTCTGTGCGATGTGCTTGTGTTACATCTGCTGAGCCTGTTGTATCAAACTTCATAAATCCAATATCCCTGTGTAAGATATTTAGTAGGTCATCCTCTTTTAGCTTAGTAACACTATTCTGTGGATTTGTTTCTGACAAAGTGGAATCCTCTTGTTTATTATTACTGTAGCTTTCAACAGGACAGATAACAGTTTCTTCATAGTTTTCTTTTTCAAATGAAATAGCATATTCACAATCTTGCACTTTGACCTCTTTGCTCCCATCAAAAGGAACAGATGCTGGCTTACTGGTGTCAACACTTCCAGCAAGGAACGCTCTCATCAGTTTGCTTGACTCCACCATCGAAGCTGCAAATTGTGCATGTCTTTTGTATCCCTGTGCTCCAATTTATTTTTTCAACATAATGAGGTAAAATAATAAATTAATAAATATTGACTACACTATTTAGTTGCAACATGTAAATTGTCAGATGAAAGGAAGCATTCTACTTTTCTAAGTTCCTAACCACAAATTATATTTAAAATTCTACAATTATAGTTGCAACTCGGGACTAGTTAGGCACATCTGGACCTGGTTTCACTTTAACTGCCATTATTTAAATCACCCATACTCATGTTAATTAATGCGACACAACAGTAAGAAATTAATGCAAATGTGTGTATATGCTGGTAAATCATGCTTATGAGCACCATATAAATTACTGGCAGTTGTTAAATCACATTTAGAAACTCGAATAGGTTTAACTACACAGAACACTACAGGACACAAGTCTGAAATTGCTCGAATGAAAATTACACACACTGTGGAGAAGGGTGTAATCATAACATAATATAAGCCTAGAGGCTCGAAGGCTATATTTAATATTAAAGATTTTGATAGAATGAGAAAACTTAAATATAGGCTAACTAATTAGTGGTGCTAGATTACAGTTCCTAGATTAAGTCGCTAGTACATCTAGATCTAACATTAATGTTAGACCTGTTATTTCCATCTGTTTAGTCTTAGGTTTGGATCTAGATGTAATAATAAGGACAGAAACTTAGCTTTATACATCTAAACTTGACCTTACATTTTAGTGCATAGATTGAAATGTATTGAATCTACCCA
>NW_013669823.1:83123-96813 GCF_000517525.1 Limulus polyphemus
AATTTGGATGGGAATAACCTTAACAGTGTTATGAAGGAAAGAAATCTTGATGTAATAGCCGAGCAGTCTCTAAATCCATCCAAGCAATGTGCTGTTGCTAGTGGTAGGGCAAGTAGGATTTTAGCTTTTATCTACAGAAATATTTAATACAAATCTAAAGAGATTATAATATCATTGTATAGGTCACTGGTTAGGCCACATTTGAAATATTGTGTTCAGTCTTGGACTCTTTACTTTAAGAAAGGCATTGAATTGTTGGAAATGGTTCAGAGAAGCATTACTAGAATGGTGCCTGGGATGGAGGGGTTGTCATGTGAGGAGAAGCTGAAATCTCTAATTGTTTTCTCCTGAAAAAAGAAGAAGTGATTGAGGTGTTTAAGATTTTAAAGGGAATTGATAGTGTTTATGCATTATCTTTTTTCATATTTAACAGTGGGAATAGTAGGATTAGTGGACACAAATATAAATTTTGGCAAGGTAGTAGTCATCTTCAGCTAAGACAATTTCATTTCTCTAACAGGCTGGTTGGTCTTTGGAATGGGTTGCCTTCGAATGTTGTAGTGGCAGTACATTTAAGTGAGTTTAAGAAAACGCGTGATAGGTATATGAATGATAAGGTCTGCTTTAAGGTTGTTTGTTTTTTAATTATTTTAATTTAGTTTAGAAGATGGAACAGCTGAGATAGACCAGTAAGTCCTATGTTGTCCCAAAACATTATGTTATAAATAAATGCATACAATACTGTGTAATAAAGTGGTTAGTAATAGTTAGTATCATCAGTCAATACATCAGAAACCTCTGTCCTTAGGGATTAAATTGCCTTAAACCATCATTTGTATACCCTTTCTGTTGACATTATTTTTGGTCATAATTTTAGTAATATCTCTTGAAGTTCAAGCAGATTAAAAGATACACATTAGATCCAAATTTGTGTAATAAATTAACATTGTAGTGTGATTGCTATACCTATATACCTATATTTTTTTGTTGATATTGTTATTTGTATTTTACATCTCTAGGGCCAAATAGCTGTGTCAGGAACCTTGTCAGTATTGTTGGACTCTACACTTTGTGCACTTGGACCATTGATGTGTCTTACAAGCCAAGTTCCTGAGTTGAATGGATGTGAACAGAAATCTCTTGCACAAACCTTAGACAATATTGCTTATGTGATGCCAGGATTGTAAAATTAATTACAAGGAGTGGTAACACCACAGCAGTACAGTTTTTAAATTTGAAAGAAGTTCAATCAAGATTTGAACTGAAACAGTTTTAAACACACACACACGTTACATACTTTCCAGTTTTGTGAAATAAGCACAGGTGGAAAAAGTTGGGTTTTTGTAAATAACTTATTCATAAAATGTTTTGTAAGTTGGTAAACTTCATTACTTCTGCATTGTTTGTGTACTGTTTTGTATAAAATCATCCAATGAAAGATACATCAAAAGTTCTAACTATTTGTGCTAAGTTATAGAAAACAAGAAAATAAGATGAAAGTGCTCAACTTATAAAAATTTACTCATTTTTATGATATTTATAACATGCTGGATAAAAAAAATAGTTCTTTGCTAATGATGTTAGATTGTTTATTAACATAGTTCTGTTTCAATGATATTGTTGAAACATGCCCCTCCTCTTTGTTGTGCTAGTAGCATTAAAAAAGCTTGCCTGTAAAAATTACAATTTATAGTCAACTTTATTCACTAGAAACACAAAATCAAGTTTATCCTGAAATATTATAGTATTAATATAATATTAATATCTATAGAAAGTTAAGACTAGATTTAGAAACTTTGGAGAAGAAACTTTTTACTGTCCACCATTAGTATTATTTTCATTAAATTGAGCTTATATTAAGTTTATATGAGAAGAAAATATTGAAAAATTATCCAGCTTAATTGAAAGTAGATGTCTTAGAACAAAGTCAAAATTTGGTGGGACAGGAGCGATAAAAATTTTAGAAAGAGAAACTTTTCAGCAGGTATCATGAACATTGTTTAGTGTCAAGAAACAAATTAATTATTTTACCTACTTTAGATTCCTTCACCTATCATTTGAAATTACTTCTGTTTCCTCTAAACTGCATGCCTGGGCTGGCAGTAATCTGGCAGGTGCTACACATTGAAAACAACAGGCCAATCACAAATTACTTTTCTGCTTTTAAAAAGGAATGGCTTTTGGAATTTATGGAAACCGAAACTACTTATGGTTTTGAAAGTAGTGCTCAGAGGAGTTGTTAGTCTACCTAGTACAAATAAAAATTAGAATGAACATTAGTGTATATATTCATGTGTGATGATAACTAATACTCCTAAACCACAACTTTATATAGGAGTGTATTTTAATCATAATCACCTGGAAAGATAGATGCAATCAATATTAAATGATTTACAGAAAACGTTTAGAAACAAATTAGATCACACATAGTAGTTACATAAACAACATACTTGTCCTTTTTTCTTTTCTAGGGGCAGATTTTTAATATAATTTAAGTAAATAAATACTTATTGGATGATAATTATATAAGTCTTTCTTATTTATAAGGATCTTTATGTAAGGTTAGTCAGCATTACCTCAATATCTTAATTCATTGTTGGTCTCATTTTCTCAAGTCATTTCAAAAGTATGCTTTTGCCCAGTAGTCAGGTCCTTATTCTGTGAAAATGCAAATGTCAAAAGCAAAGAAAAGCTGCAATAGAAACATCTTCATTTATCACATGAAGAAATTTCTGCCGTATCTATTTTCAGTCAGTCTTCCCCCACTTTTGTTCTCTTAATTATAGTTATTTATCAAAAACAGAACATTACAGCCACATCACTTCCTCATACTTGTTATCAGAAATCTATTCTGAATATGTTTTCTCACTGCATACTGTATAGTGACATAGGAGTTCCTCTCTTTTTTTCTTTTTTTTTGAACAGTTTATGTTTCTTAGACAGTTATACACACACACACATTTTTTCATCATCGGTCCTTTCTAAGATCTCAAGCCAATTGGAGTGAACAACAATGCCTCATTCTCTTAGGACATGTTCAAGTTTGCTTGAATTATTGGGGGATTTTGGGTTAGCATATTCTTTAATTCACATTAACACTTTTCTTTTAGTAGAACAAATACAGCCTTGCTAACAATAAGGAGCAGTAAATGTATGAACTCCAAATGATGAAAGTAAAATCATAATTTTGTCCTTAACTCTAAAGAAAAAACTGTAGGTAACAATTAAGTTTAAAAACACATCTTAATTGTACTTACGGATACACCCTTGAAATGACGTTTTTCAAAACTCATTCTTAGTGATTGAAGACTATTTATTCATGTAGGGTAGACTGATAACACTACAAACTGAATTTCAATACCCGTTGTGGGCACAGTATAGATATCCCATTGTCTAGCTTTGTGCTTAACAATAAACATTCGGTCACTTTGTTTATTTAAGTAATTACGAAATATTCTATAAATTACAAAAATTGGAAAATTATTTTTACACAAGAATTCCTTGATGTCATTAGACTCTCTTGCAATATCTCATATATGCTAGATAATTTATATACATGATGAGAATATATTTTCGACTAAATTTTCTGTAAGAGTATTTGGAATGAAACTTGCAAAGTCTGTGAATGTTTTCCTATTGTATAATTCACATTCAAATTGGCCATTGTTATTGGTAACTAAAGTGTCCAAAAATGAAAGTATAGGATGCTACTGATGTACAGTGAAATTCATGCTATAATGTCTGTTATTCAAGTAGTGAATAATTAGAAAGCTTGATTGCAGTTTTTGAGGATGGTGAAGGTGTCATCAATATACCCCAATAATAGAAGGGTTTAAACTGTTGTGGGCAATTTTCTAGCCATTGGCTTTCTTGAAAACACATAAATAGATTGGCTAAAGAGAGCACCAACCTTGAGCCCATAACAATGCTGCCAATCTATCGTACAACTTTCCCTTCAAAAGAAAATAAGAATTTCTAGTGGCAAAGTTCATTAATTTCAAATTCACAGATTTCTCATATAGATGGATGTAAATCAGATCAGTACTTAGCTTCTAAAGGTATATTTATATAGAATGTTTCTACATCAAAACTGGCACAGTGTGCATTACTTTCAAACTTGAAATGTTTTATTTCACAAGAAAAAACTTTTTTTTATATATGTATTCATTGGTGGTAAACTACTTTAAGGAATTCAACTAAGAAACCAATTAATGCACAATTGTAGGTTTCAATGTTAGAAACTATTGCTTGCAAAGGAAATATTCCTTTATGAATTTCAGCCAAAACTTGAAACAATACCTGAATGACTTCCTTATGATCTAATATTCAGATATTGTTTTTCATTGAGAATATCATAGTTTTTTTATTTCAGTAGGTATCTTTATAATTAAGCTTCCCTGTTATTGTTAAGATCATAATGCAGCTTTTCAATTTTAATAGAATCATTTACGATATCTTCTGCTTTCATTGAATAATCATCTTTTTCTAAAATTATAATACAATTTTCTTTTGCTAATTTGTAAGCAACAATATTATCAGTTTTTCTTAAAATTTTCAAAGCTTTAAATTCTTCAGGACTTAAATATAGAAAATGCTTGTATTCAATATTCTAACTATAAATAGTAATCAACAATATACCAGTGATTTGATCTCTAATACTACAAGAAATTGATAAGAGGTACTACAGATGGATTGAAGAGACAATAATTCAAATAAACTGCTCAAACTGTAATAAATAATCCTTAAACTTAAGCCTCTTAGTGATACAAAATTTCAGACCATGAGCTAAACTTTTTCTTTAAACTTCACTCAAAATGTGCCTTGAATAATTAAGTATGGCATCATAAGGATATTTAAAAATGGATTTTTTTTACCTTACTGTAACCTCAAGATGTTTATCTTAACCAAAAGGTTTTTTTCTAATCTGTAAAAGAATTTTATTCTGTGATTCAGTAAAGTTTGTTTAAAATGTATGAAATCCAAACTACAGACTTGGTTTTGTAACTGAATTTTTGGTAATTGCAAAATTAGATAATTCAATTCAATAATTGCTACAGCGTGTTTTTATATTCAGTTGCCACTTTGTGCTTGTATTGTACATTGCTATCAGCAGACATATAATGATCGAATGATAATAAAGATAATTTTTCAGTTGCAACTTATTCATAGCAGTATATTGGAAAAAAATTCCGTGTGTTTCTAAACGTCTCTCTTACTATTTGACATTTGATTAGTTTGATGAATTTTTGATGAACTTGGATTTCTTTATGTCATTGTGCACTTTTCATTATTGTTTCTGAGATATGAATGAGGTTAATTTGAATCTTTTACGTCATTGTGCACCTTTCATTATTGTTTCTGAGATATGAATGAGGTTAATTTGAATCCTTTACGTCATTGTGCACCTTTCATTATTGTTTCTGAGATATGAATGAGGTTAATTTGAATCCTTCATTTTTAGAATCTGTCTTCAAGGTATTTTGTATGTTTGGAATAAGAAGTTTTAAACTGGGATTTTTATCTGGATCACACGTCACTACATCTAACCCATAAGATGTCATTTATCCAGGGAATTGAAATGTGTGCCTTTGTACAAATGTTCTTACAGTTCAAGTGTTGTAGCACACTTAAGTTACAGAAAGTTTATGTATAATAGCTTTGAGCATTTAAGGATTGTTAAAGTACATCGTAGAGATAGTTTATAATGTGTGTAGGACAGTTTTTAACATGTTTTAGATTTAAAATTACATTTAATGTAAATTTTATTTTTCAGATGTTTTGATGAAAAATGTCAACAAAACTTGTTATAAATACTTAGTTTCAAGAATTTCTGCTATTTATGATTATCATTTGTGTTTAATATTTTGTCGTTGCATGTAGTTGGATTTAATTGTTTTGTTCAATGTGTATCATTCCATGTTAACTGACTTATCTTATTCATTCAGCAGTTTTTAGATGTAACTCTTATGTGCTTGTGTTACAAACCATTCATTGTGCCACATTATTTTTCTTTCCTTTGTAAATAAACGTTTTTATGCAACAACCAGATTGACTAATTAAGAATACAATTTTTACTTTTCCTATACTATGTAGATATAAAAAAATCAGTTATTAGTTACTGTTTTTCTGCATTTTAAGTTCTTTGATACATTCATAAAGAATAATATTGTAATTTTAACTGCAGGATATGATCTAAATATTACATTAAAAAGATGTTTTTATTTTCATTCTTAATACGATCGATCAAACAAAAGATTTAGTTATTTGTATAACTTTTCAATCTTCCCAACTCATCATATTCATGTTTATGCATTATAGGTAACTAAAGGCATGAATATAAAGACATTACACCCTGTATAAAAAATCGTATTCATGCTTTATTGTTTGTTTACATAACTAACTAAATTTTCCTATATAAAATAAAACTGAAGTAACTATATAATCTCAATGATATCTCACAAGGTTTAATCAGCTAAGGAGATTTAGGTTAGTTTTAAAAAGTGAAGTACACGGGGAAGTGGCTGGGTAGGATCAAGCCCCTGCCTTTTTGCACCGAAAGTGTCCTTTTTTTTCAGCTTTAAGAAATTAACAACTAAAAGATACAAGTGATTCCACATCTTTCTTGCAAGTTATTAGAGGGATTTCAGTTTTAAAGTGAATGGGCTCAGGGACTTGTAGGTCTTTACAATAAAACTTTTAAAATAATAATAATTGTGATACATTATTAAGTGGTAATACGCAATAATTCACTGTTTAGCTTTAAATGTTAAAAGTGTGTTTTAAACCAAATGAATAGGAAAAGTCCACATATTAAACTAACAATGCAAAATAATACATAAAATTATATAGACGAATTAAGTTTAAAACTACAGCCTCAGTTTTTTTGCAAAATTTCTGTGCAATCCCACGCTACAGTAGATATAATTTGCAATACGTTTATAGTGGAGTCATAACAGGGGTTTTGTAGCTTGGGCAAACTGTCAGCAGTAGATTTCCAGCCATGTTTGCTTAGTTTCTTTGCAATTCCTATTTGTAGATTTTAAGATCTCAATTTTTAATTGTCTCATATGTTGGTTTTTTTAATGCACAACAGTGGGCAAATATATGCCTAGAGTAAGACACAATCCCCACTAATCAAAACAAACAAACCATTTGTGTTTTATTTTAAATCCAAAACTTCATACCTGCTAATAATAATAATATTATAACCTTTAAGGAAACAAAAATTTTATAAATGTTAAATATTTTTTTATAAATTATTTTTTCGTAAGTTATTAAGAGAGAAAGTATGATTTGATTGTTATCATAAGTATCTTCTGCTTGACCCCCCTTTTTTATACCGTTGTTTTGTCTTATTAATTTCCCGTATAATTTCTTCCCGAGGAACTTCAGCGATACAAGTCCTTTCTTAAATAAAACTAGTTTATTCTTTCTCAATACACTTAATTTCCACAGTCACTTTAACTTAAACACACACTATAATTCACAACGATTCACGCACTTTACGTACGACTTGACTCATGCCGTCACTTCTTTTGCGGCTTACATATACAAAAATAGAGGGCGCATAGAGAAGACTAAAGTTGCCACGAACAGACAATATCCTTCTAGAATTTCATGACGTGTTACTAGGGTCACGTGACTTCCGCTGTCGTAATACTTTCTTTGGCGGCTATATTGAGAGTATGAGTTGTATAAATTTTTAATGGATATAAAGAGTTCTGAATTTCTTGATGAAACTCCAGATATAATAAAGCCCCTTCAAAAAGGAAATAAAATTATAATTGAGGTCCATTATGAAGGCGATGACAAGGGAAATGCTTTTACGAGTATCACATCTATACAACAATAGAAATTTTGTTTGTTTATTTCATATTTTATTAAATACAAGAATGCAAGTCTAAATAGTTACCTTTCCCCTTGTTTACTCTCTATGTTCGAGCAATAAAACTTAAATCAAAAGATACGCCTGTCCTTTAATGGTTACGTGTATTTCACTAGCTTTTGTTTTGTATGTTTCTTTATGTCACAGGTTTTCCTCTGTCCCCGCGGGTGACATTCTTTAAATACTATTTATTAAATCTGTAGCACACGATGAAAGTTGAAACTATCGTTCATTTTGACGTGACGGGCGTTTCATAGTGCTTATTGTGCCTGAAATGTGAATCTAAGGGTTCATGATTCGCGTACTGTAGAAATCATGGGTGCGTTAAAAGAGTGATTGTGAAACCCTAATATTCGATTAGAGTAGCCCAAAAAGTTAGGAATGAGTACTATTGACTAGCTTCTTTCTGTTTAGTCTGTCCGTTAAACATTAGGGAAGGTTAACACAGATGATCCGTGTCCGGAACAGACACATTTAGTATATACTAGTTGAATTATCCGTTCCCTGAACAGGTGGCCAAATTATTTGAAATAAGTATTTCCAAAACACAAAGAAACTTCTTTTAAGAACATTTACCTAAAAAATTTCAATTTTTATAGCATTTTGATTTCTATCTAAATCTTTGATTCCCAAGACAAAAATTACACAATCTAAATTAAAGCTTTTTGATATTGAGAATCATAATGATGATGCCAAATGTAATCATTGCCTTCTTCTCTCTCTTTCCTCTTCAGTTTCTCTCAAACTTCTTGCTAGAGCTTCCTCCCTTATTTCTTCAAGCTCACCAGTGGCACAGCGGTATGTCTGCGGACGTACAACGCTAGAAACCAGGTTTCGACACCCGTGGTGGGCAGAGCACAGGTAGTCCATTGTATAGCTTTATGCTTAATTACAACCAACCAACATTCCTTCAAGTCTTTCATTTTAAAGTTCAGGCAGATTATTGTGCACGCATTTCACCACTTCTAACTCTTGCAGCTTCAAGCCTTACTTCTATTTATATCCTGCGATTTATTTTCCTCCTATCTGTTTTACTAACTATCAGCTTTTCGCCTTGCTGCTCTTTCCTCCTATGATTCATTTCTTCTTCTTCTTTCTGCTTTTCTTGCAGTCTCCGAACTATTTTTTGATACAGATATTGATGTGGCTTTTCTTGGCATTTTAAAGAGTAAGCATACATATTACTTTTCTCCTAAAGGGTTAATAATCAAATGAGATCTAAGAGTAATTTACATTGAATTTTATACCAAGGGAAGTGATCAATTCTTTATATCAGTTCCTTGTTAGAGAAGTGATAAATTCTTCATATCAGTTCCCTCTTAGAGAAGTGATCAATTTTTCATATCAGTTACCTGTTAGAGAAGTGATCAGTATAATTAAGTACGGAACATCAGTTCATCAACTATCCTTCTTTAAAACAAAGAGAGTATTTTTTAAGTGTACTATCTTCGTTACAGCTACACTTTTAAAAATAGGACAGTAGTCCACTACTTCTATTTCGAATGAAAGTTTTTAATGGCCAAAGTATCTTTGATTTTTGAAAACAAAGTCACTTTCGACAATTCAATAATTTTAAACTTCGCGATTGTTAACGGAATATCTCTGAAAGTTAAAACACGTTAAATACTCCTCGCACTTTGCCTTTTTTTTATTTAACCACCCTCATAGAGGGGGCATATACGTAAAAACGGTACAGATAAAACAAATAAATATAATATACATACAATCATATTAATGATCAAAACATCAAAATAAACTAATTACTCATGAAAAGTCTTATGTGAAACGTGCAATATGGATATACCCCCGAGATTCACGTTCTACCAACTTAGCAACAGTACAATATAAAAAAATATAAACCGTCCAAATTTCTTTTTCGGAATACTTAAATAAAAATATCTTTTTTGACCTCACTTTAACATAACATAAAAATGAATAAATTGCCTTTCTGACAAAAATACCACTTCGCTAATAAACTAAAAGTACGACATAATTGCGCATAGACCTCAGATATACCCTCAAAAAGAACCGACCAAAGCACTTTAACATAACATGAAAATTAATAAATTGCCTTTCTGACAAAAATACCACTTCGCTAATAAACTAAAAGTACGACATAATTGCGCACAGACCTTAGATACACCCTCAAAAAGAACCCACCAAAGCACATAAGACATTTCTCACGATCTGCAAGTACACGAACCACCACGTTTGAAATTAAATAAAAACAAACTTCCACAATTGGTAAACTTTATTACACTGAAAAAATATATGAGTAATAAGTTCTAATGATAAAAAGAAGGACAACCCGTTGGATGGAAGTACATATGAAACAATTTCACATTTGTTGTAACTGCATGATGCCAAAGTAAAAAATCTAACTCGCATAACTTAAACCTAACAAAAGGATCAAAACATGACATAATTTTTCCATTCAGTAGATAATAGGACAAAACTTCAAAGGTTATGGACTACCGAAGGTTGCATACGAACATGTAATATATAATAGATGTACTCCATAGACAATCCCCTCAAAAAGAAAATATCCATCTTCAGAGGGCTTATAATCAGACAAAGAAACCCTCTGTGAAGAGTCAAACATTGGCAACTGAGAAAGAAGAACCCTCCAACTCTCGGGAAGATCAGAATGTAAAACCTCTAAATGGGAAATAATAGTGCTTGAATTAACAGAAAATTAACCTACTTAGCACAAATCAACACTGACCTCTTCTGTAAAAACCGTGGAACCATCTCATACAATTCCAGCGTCTATAAACTCCTTAAAATAAAGCAAATTTCTTTGATTATCAGTCAGTAATGCATTATGAAACAAGGACTGATTAAAAATAACTCTTGAATCAGAAACAGGATCAATAACAGACCCGCCAGTAAAAAGAATCCAACCCGAAATATTTCCTGAATAAACGAATTTAAAGGCCGTAAAAGCCACCATAATTTGACATCTCAAATCCAACCCCCAGACTCACATAGTACCAAGAAAGTAATCTGTTAATGAACCTAAAACCTCATGATAATCCCAATTATCACATTTCTGCAATAATTTCAAGCGAAAAAGTATACTTAAGCAAAAGCAAATCACTTAAAAATTAATAACCCCCTCTAACCAATGTTATATTAAGATCTCATCCCGAAGTTTATAAATACTCCCATCCCAAACAATGTCAAAAGATCCTCACGGAAACTGTCACACTAATTATCCAACAAAGGCAACACTTTAACTGGAAACCAAATCAAAGTCTCTACAAGATAATTAACAACCAAGGATTTACCTCGCAGAGACAAATCTCGATAGCGCCAAAAAGTGAGAATACGCGTGATTTTACTTACCAATTCGAATAAGCTATCACCTCAAGGAAGTCATATCTCCGAGATTTAAAGGCGTGTCATCAACATGTTGATAAATCATACTCGCGTAAGAGAAAACGAAACAACCCAAAAGAGAGTTACAATGAACAAACATATTGCGCATGGGTTCAACACAAACCACATATAATAGTGCCGACAAAGGGCATCCCTGACCAACATCCCTTAGCAATCGATAAACACCACTATATTTCACTGTATTGACGACATCATTATAAAAAATTTGTAACCAACGTAAAAATTGAGGACCAAAACCAATCCGTTGAAACAACGCAAATAAATGTTCACGTTCAATCCTAACAAAGAACTTTGATCTAACTTTAATAACACCCCACCCCTACCTTGGACCTTCAGAAAATCCATCAACAACTATAGTTAAGTCGGTACTTCCACAACATCTCGATCCCGAATACATCCAGTTTAATCCATTGAAACAATATATCATATAACCCTAGAAAGCCTCCTCCCCAAGACTTGCCAAAATTTTATAATTCACATTCAACAAGGTAACAGGACGATCATTAAAAAACAAACGTCTGTAACCACCTTTACGTGTAGGAGTTATAACAACTTGTCTCATACTTTATAATAAACACCCATTACGAAATATCTGATGAAGTACTCCTACAAAAATCATCAATTAAATACTAAACATATTGACATAAATTCATGAAATAGTAGTTCAATAAAAGTCTGAATGCGAGATGACTTGGTCTTTCACCCGTGACCCGTCTCAAAAGAGTTCACTGGGTGAAGGAGGGCGAACGGTCGACTAAATATTATTTACGTTCTGAACATCATCGTCAATGTAATCTGGAAATTGGGAGTTTGTTTAATGGGGACGGGGCGTTGGTGCATAATCACCGTGAGATAGGATAGGTTCTGTTTAAGCATTATTCAGAGTTGTATCGGGACGAGGGGAGGGGTGGGTGTTTCGTCTTTACAATATGTTCTTTCACATGTTCATAAGTTTCTTTGTGATGATGATCTAAATTCTTTGTGGCGCTGATATTACTGCCGAGAAGATTTTATCAGCTGTATCTTGGATAGATGGTAAAAAACCTTGAGGTTTGGATGGTTTTACCTCTGAATTTTTTTTTCGAGTGTTTTTACTCCCCAGACTAAAGAAAGAAAGGGCGTCCAAACAAGTTAAAATGGCTGAGAAAGCCACTAGGAGTACATTCTGAGCTTCCAATAGTTTAATCATGTCATATATAGAAGTAAGTGTATACAAGGGAACGTTTCCAAAAATGGAAAGAGGTGGGCGGGGTGTCACTGTGTTTGATTTATTACATGAGCAATATCTTAGCAAATAGAAAATATAAGGTGTTCTTATTTTATATTCTAGCTTGTCAGTACCGGACCTAGTATTTTGATATCACAAACATCGATGTTTGACTGTGTTTTTTTACTTTTAAATCAACAAAATGAGTAATGTATAGTACTAAAATTTGAATTATAATCAACAGTTTGATCGAAATTTCATATTTTTAGACTAAAATACATCTTAGTTATTATAAATCATAGTGGAGTTTATGGTATTAATGTAGTAATTTAGGATTTTTTAAGTTACTCAAATGTATATATATCTATAAAACCTAAAAAAATTATTTGTTTCATATCCTCCAGTGCAAATTTTTTAAAGGCTTAGCAACCGAGTACAAAGGTCGTAACTAGAAGAAATAATTGATTGCTTTACTTCTTTAGTTACTGTTCTATGTTTTAAGAAAAATAAGTTTAAGAACTTATTTCAAAATAGCAATAATCTATATACATATATAATGTATAATAATTGAAATTTGACTGTATTTTACAAAATACTAGTCTACTAAAACACAGCCAAGACAAGTTACTTTGTACAGACCAAAGGTCAATATCATAACAATAATAAACATATATAAATGTATAATGTTATGAGATGTAGGCTATTTAGTCCAAGCATTTATGTCTGGTTTAACGACTGGTACAAGTTGAGTAAGTTACTATTTATATGTATGGTTTAACGACGGGTAAAAGTTTAGTAAGTTACTATTTATATGTATGGCTTAACGACTGGTACCAATTTAGTAAAATACAATTTATATGCATGGTTTAGCGACTGGTACAAGTTGAGTAAGTTACTATTTATATATATGGTTTTAATGAGTGGTAGAATTTAGTAAGTTACTATTTATATGTATGGTTTAACGACAGGTACAAGATTAGTAAGTTACTATTTATATGTACAGTTTAACGACTGGTACAAGTTTAGGAAGTTATTTATATCAATGGCTTAGCGACTGAGACAATTTGAGTAAATTAATATTTATTTGTATGGTTTAGCGACTGGTACAAGTTGAGTAAGTTACTATTTATATGTATGGCTTAACGACTGGTACCAGTTTAGTAAGTTACTGTTTATATGTATGGCTTAACGACTGG